>NW_026961377.1:0-28457 GCF_963924245.1 Chroicocephalus ridibundus | reverse complement strand
GGAGGGAATTGTCGAGCTTGTTCTCAGTGTCTCTGAGAATTGCTCTGATTATCCCTGTGACCTCTTTGCTAAGACTCTCCAGAGAGCCGTCCTCAAAACCAACACACATCTTGACATATGTCCCACATTGATCGCAGTGTCTCCAGGAACGGCATTCAAGGAGCCAGGAACTTTTCTCCCTACACTGTCCATTGAGTTGTCCTCAAAACCAATATACATCCTGCTATATCTCCCACATGGAAAGTGCCAGGAGGGAGAAGTGGCGATTATGTTTAGACTTTCTCGGAACTGCTTCAAATCAACTAGATATCTTTGTGCTGTAAATCTCCCAACAGCCAAACGCAAAAGCAGCAAACATCTCGCTGTATGTCCCACATCCAAAGTGCCAAGAGAGAGCTTGCTCTCCCTGTCTTTGAGTACTGTTTTCGCTGTGCCGGTTACCTCTTTGCTAACATTCTCTTCAGCGCTGCAGGGAAACCAGGAACCACGTGGAGAAGGCACCCACACTGAAAGTGCCTGGAGGGAACATTGGGGCTTCTTCTCAGTGTCTCTGACATAGGGTTTCACTGTCCCGGGAAAGTCTCTGCTAACACCCTGCAGAGCGCTGTGCCCAATCTACAGAAACGTCTTGCGGTATCTCCTACAGGAAAGTGCCAGGAGGGAATTGTCGAGCTTGTTCTCAGTGTCTCTGAGAATTGCTCTGATTATCCCTGTGACCTCTTTGCTAAGACTCTCCAGAGAGCCGTCCTCAAAACCAACACACATCTTGACATATCTCCCACATTGATCGCAGTGTCTCCAGGAACGGCATTCAAGGAGCCAGGAACTTTTCTCCCTACACTGTCCATTGAGTTGTCCTCAAAACCAATATACATCCTGCTATATCTCCCACATGGAAAGTGCCAGGAGGGAGAAGTGGCGATTATGTTTAGACTTTCTCGGAACTGCTTCAAATCAACTAGATATCTTTGTGCTGTAAATCTCCCAACAGCCAAACGCAAAAGCAGCAAACATCTCGCTGTATGTCCCACATCCAAAGTGCCAAGAGAGAGCTTGCTCTCCCTGTCTTTGAGTACTGTTTTCGCTGTGCCGGTTACCTCTTTGCTAACATTCTCTTCAGCGCTGCAGGGAAACCAGGAACCACGTGGAGAAGGCACCCACACTGAAAGTGCCTGGAGGGAACATTGGGGCTTCTTCTCAGTGTCTCTGACATAGGGTTTCACTGTCCCGGGAAAGTCTCTGCTAACACCCTGCAGAGCGCTGTGCCCAATCTACAGAAACGTCTTGCGGTATCTCCTACAGGGAAAGTGCCAGGAGGGAACTGTCCATCTTGTTCTCAGTGTCTCTGAGAATTGCTCTGATTATCCCTGTGACCTCTTTGCTAAGACTCTCCAGAGAGCCGTCCTCAAAACCAACACACATCTTGACATATCTCCCACATTGATCGCAGTGTCTCCAGGAACGGCATTCAAGGAGCCAGGAACTTTTCTCCCTACACTGTCCATTGAGTTGTCCTCAAAACCAATATACATCCTGCTATATCTCCCACATGGAAAGTGCCAGGAGGGAGAAGTGGCGATTATGTTTAGACTTTCTCGGAACTGCTTCAAATCAACTAGATATCTTTGTGCTGTAAATCTCCCAACAGCCAAACGCAAAAGCAGCAAACATCTCGCTGTATGTCCCACATCCAAAGTGCCAAGAGAGAGCTTGCTCTCCCTGTCTTTGAGTACTGTTTTCGCTGTCCCCGGTTACCTCTTTGCTAACATTCTCTTCAGCGCTGCAGGGAAACCAGGAACCACGTGGAGAAGGCACCCACACTGAAAGTGCCTGGAGGGAACATTGGGGCTTCTTCTCAGTGTCTCTGACATAGGGTTTCACTGTCCCGGGAAAGTCTCTGCTAACACCCTGCAGAGCGCTGTGCCCAATCTACAGAAACGTCTTGCGGTATCTCCTACAGGGAAAGTGCCAGGAGGGAATTGTCGAGCTTGTTCTCAGTGTCTCTGAGAATTGCTCTGATTATCCCTGTGACCTCTTTGCTAAGACTCTCCAGAGAGCCGTCCTCAAAACAAACACACATCTTGACATATGTCCCACATTGATCGCAGTGTCTCCAGGAACGGCATTCAAGGAGCCAGGAACTTTTCTCCCTACACTGTCCATTGAGTTGTCCTCAAAACCAATATACATCCTGCTATATCTCCCACATGGAAAGTGCCAGGAGGGAGAAGTGGCGATTATGTTTAGACTTTCTCGGAACTGCTTCAAATCAACTAGATATCTTTGTGCTGTAAATCTCCCAACAGCCAAACGCAAAAGCAGCAAACATCTCGCTGTATGTCCCACATCCAAAGTGCCAAGAGAGAGCTTGCTCTCCCTGTCTTTGAGTACTGTTTTCGCTGTCCCGGTTACCTCTTTGCTAACATTCTCTTCAGCGCTGCAGGGAAACCAGGAACCACGTGGAGAAGGCACCCACACTGAAAGTGCCTGGAGGGAACATTGGGCTTCTTCTCAGTGTCTCTGACATAGGGTTTCACTGTCCCGGGAAAGTCTCTGCTAACACCCTGCAGAGCGCTGTGCCCAATCTACAGAAACGTCTTGCGGTATCTCCTACAGGGAAAGTGCCAGGAGGGAACTGTCCATCTTGTTCTCAGTGTCTCTGAGAATTGCTCTGATTATCCCTGTGACCTCTTTGCTAAGACTCTCCAGAGAGCCGTCCTCAAAACCAACACACATCTTGACATATCTCCCACATTGATCGCAGTGTCTCCAGGAACGGCATTCAAGGAGCCAGGAACTTTTCTCCCTACACTGTCCATTGAGTTGTCCTCAAAACCAATATACATCCTGCTATATCTCCCACATGGAAAGTGCCAGGAGGGAGAAGTGGCGATTATGTTTAGACTTTCTCGGAACTGCTTCAAATCAACTAGATATCTTTGTGCTGTAAATCTCCCAACAGCCAAACGCAAAAGCAGCAAACATCTCGCTGTATGTCCCACATCCAAAGTGCCAAGAGAGAGCTTGCTCTCCCTGTCTTTGAGTACTGTTTTCGCTGTGCCGGTTACCTCTTTGCTAACATTCTCTTCAGCGCTGCAGGGAAACCAGGAACCACGTGGAGAAGGCACCCACACTGAAAGTGCCTGGAGGGAACATTGGGGCTTCTTCTCAGTGTCCTCTGACATAGGGTTTCACTGTCCCGGGAAAGTCTCTGCTAACACCCTGCAGAGCGCTGTGCCCAATCTACAGAAACGTCTTGCGGTATCTCCTACAGGGAAAGTGCCAGGAGGGAATTGTCGAGCTTGTTCTCAGTGTCTCTGAGAATTGCTCTGATTATCCCTGTGACCTCTTTGCTAAGACTCTCCAGAGAGCCGTCCTCAAAACCAACACACATCTTGACATATCTCCCACATTGATCGCAGTGTCTCCAGGAACGGCATTCAAGGAGCCAGGAACTTTTCTCCCTACACTGTCCATTGAGTTGTCCTCAAAACCAATATACATCCTGCTATATCTCCCACATGGAAAGTGCCAGGAGGGAGAAGTGGCGATTATGTTTAGACTTTCTCGGAACTGCTTCAAATCAACTAGATATCTTTGTGCTGTAAATCTCCCAACAGCCAAACGCAAAAGCAGCAAACATCTCGCTGTATGTCCCACATCCAAAGTGCCAAGAGAGAGCTTGCTCTCCCTGTCTTTGAGTACTGTTTTCGCTGTGCCGGTTACCTCTTTGCTAACATTCTCTTCAGCGCTGCAGGGAAACCAGGAACCACGTGGAGAAGGCACCCACACTGAAAGTGCCTGGAGGGAACATTGGGGCTTCTTCTCAGTGTCTCTGACATAGGGTTTCACTGTCCCCGGGAAAGTCTCTGCTAACACCCTGCAGAGCGCTGTGCCCAATCTACAGAAACGTCTTGCGGTATCTCCTACAGGGAAAGTGCAGGAGGGAACTGTCCATCTTGTTCTCAGTGTCTCTGAGAATTGCTCTGATTATCCCTGTGACCTCTTTGCTAAGACTCTCCAGAGAGCCGTCCTCAAAACCAACACACATCTTGACATATCTCCCACATTGATCGCAGTGTCTCCAGGAACGGCATTCAAGGAGCCAGGAACTTTTCTCCCTACACTGTCCATTGAGTTGTCCTCAAAACCAATATACATCCTGCTATAATCTCCCACATGGAAAGTGCCAGGAGGGAGAAGTGGCGATTATGTTTAGACTTTCTCGGAACTGCTTCAAATCAACTAGATATCTTTGTGCTGTAAATCTCCCAACAGCCAAACGCAAAAGCAGCAAACATCTCGCTGTATGTCCCACATCCAAAGTGCCAAGAGAGAGCTTGCTCTCCCTGTCTTTGAGTACTGTTTTCGCTGTGCCGGTTACCTCTTTGCTAACATTCTCTTCAGCGCTGCAGGGAAACCAGGAACCACGTGGAGAAGGCACCCACACTGAAAGTGCCTGGAGGGAACATTGGGGCTTCTTCTCAGTGTCTCTGACATAGGGTTTCACTGTCCCGGGAAAGTCTCTGCTAACACCCTGCAGAGCGCTGTGCCCAATCTACAGAAACGTCTTGCGGTATCTCCTACAGGGAAAGTGCCAGGAGGGAATTGTCGAGCTTGTTCTCAGTGTCTCTGAGAATTGCTCTGATTATCCCTGTGACCTCTTTGCTAAGACTCTCCAGAGAGCCGTCCTCAAAACCAACACACATCTTGACATATCTCCCACATTGATCGCAGTGTCTCCAGGAACGGCATTCAAGGAGCCAGGAACTTTTCTCCCTACACTGTCCATTGAGTTGTCCTCAAAACCAATATACATCCTGCTATATCTCCCACATGGAAAGTGCCAGGAGGGAGAAGTGGCGATTATGTTTAGACTTTCTCGGAACTGCTTCAAATCAACTAGATATCTTTGTGCTGTAAATCTCCCAACAGCCAAACGCAAAAGCAGCAAACATCTCGCTGTATGTCCCACATCCAAAGTGCCAAGAGAGAGCTTGCTCTCCCTGTCTTTGAGTACTGTTTTCGCTGTGCCGGTTACCTCTTTGCTAACATTCTCTTCAGCGCTGCAGGGAAACCAGGAACCACGTGGAGAAGGCACCCACACTGAAAGTGCCTGGAGGGAACATTGGGGCTTCTTCTCAGTGTCTCTGACATAGGGTTTCACTGTCCCGGGAAAGTCTCTGCTAACACCCTGCAGAGCGCTGTGCCCAATCTACAGAAACGTCTTGCGGTATCTCCTACAGGGAAAGTGCCAGGAGGGAACTGTCCATCTTGTTCTCAGTGTCTCTGAGAATTGCTCTGATTATCCCTGTGACCTCTTTGCTAAGACTCTCCAGAGAGCCGTCCTCAAAACCAACACACATCTTGACATATCTCCCACATTGATCGCAGTGTCTCCAGGAACGGCATTCAAGGAGCCAGGAACTTTTCTCCCTACACTGTCCATTGAGTTGTCCTCAAAACCAATATACATCCTGCTATATCTCCCACATGGAAAGTGCCAGGAGGGAGAAGTGGCGATTATGTTTAGACTTTCTCGGAACTGCTTCAAATCAACTAGATATCTTTGTGCTGTAAATCTCCCAACAGCCAAACGCAAAAGCAGCAAACATCTCGCTGTATGTCCCACATCCAAAGTGCCAAGAGAGAGCTTGCTCTCCCTGTCTTTGAGTACTGTTTTCGCTGTCCCGGTTACCTCTTTGCTAACATTCTCTTCAGCGCTGCAGGGAAACCAGGAACCACGTGGAGAAGGCACCCACACTGAAAGTGCCTGGAGGGAACATTGGGGCTTCTTCTCAGTGTCTCTGACATAGGGTTTCACTGTCCCGGGAAAGTCTCTGCTAACACCCTGCAGAGCGCTGTGCCCAATCTACAGAAACGTCTTGCGGTATCTCCTACAGGGAAAGTGCCAGGAGGGAATTGTCGAGCTTGTTCTCAGTGTCTCTGAGAATTGCTCTGATTATCCCTGTGACCTCTTTGCTAAGACTCTCCAGAGAGCCGTCCTCAAAACAAACACACATCTTGACATATGTCCCACATTGATCGCAGTGTCTCCAGGAACGGCATTCAAGGAGCCAGGAACTTTTCTCCCTACACTGTCCATTGAGTTGTCCTCAAAACCAATATACATCCTGCTATATCTCCCACATGGAAAGTGCCAGGAGGGAGAAGTGGCGATTATGTTTAGACTTTCTCGGAACTGCTTCAAATCAACTAGATATCTTTGTGCTGTAAATCTCCCAACAGCCAAACGCAAAAGCAGCAAACATCTCGCTGTATGTCCCACATCCAAAGTGCCAAGAGAGAGCTTGCTCTCCCTGTCTTTGAGTACTGTTTTCGCTGTGCCGGTTACCTCTTTGCTAACATTCTCTTCAGCGCTGCAGGGAAACCAGGAACCACGTGGAGAAGGCACCCACACTGAAAGTGCCTGGAGGGAACATTGGGGCTTCTTCTCAGTGTCTCTGACATAGGGTTTCACTGTCCCGGGAAAGTCTCTGCTAACACCCTGCAGAGCGCTGTGCCCAATCTACAGAAACGTCTTGCGGTATCTCCTACAGGGAAAGTGCCAGGAGGGAACTGTCCATCTTGTTCTCAGTGTCTCTGAGAATTGCTCTGATTATCCCTGTGACCTCTTTGCTAAGACTCTCCAGAGAGCCGTCCTCAAAACCAACACACATCTTGACATATCTCCCACATTGATCGCAGTGTCTCCAGGAACGGCATTCAAGGAGCCAGGAACTTTTCTCCCTACACTGTCCATTGAGTTGTCCTCAAAACCAATATACATCCTGCTATATCTCCCACATGGAAAGTGCCAGGAGGGAGAAGTGGCGATTATGTTTAGACTTTCTCGGAACTGCTTCAAATCAACTAGATATCTTTGTGCTGTAAATCTCCCAACAGCCAAACGCAAAAGCAGCAAACATCTCGCTGTATGTCCCACATCCAAAGTGCCAAGAGAGAGCTTGCTCTCCCTGTCTTTGAGTACTGTTTTCGCTGTGCCGGTTACCTCTTTGCTAACATTCTCTTCAGCGCTGCAGGGAAACCAGGAACCACGTGGAGAAGGCACCCACACTGAAAGTGCCTGGAGGGAACATTGGGGCTTCTTCTCAGTGTCTCTGACATAGGGTTTCACTGTCCCGGGAAAGTCTCTGCTAACACCCTGCAGAGCGCTGTGCCCAATCTACAGAAACGTCTTGCGGTATCTCCTACAGGGAAAGTGCCAGGAGGGAATTGTCGAGCTTGTTCTCAGTGTCTCTGAGAATTGCTCTGATTATCCCTGTGACCTCTTTGCTAAGACTCTCCAGAGAGCCGTCCTCAAAACCAACACACATCTTGACATATCTCCCACATTGATCGCAGTGTCTCCAGGAACGGCATTCAAGGAGCCAGGAACTTTTCTCCCTACACTGTCCATTGAGTTGTCCTCAAAACCAATATACATCCTGCTATATCTCCCACATGGAAAGTGCCAGGAGGGAGAAGTGGCGATTATGTTTAGACTTTCTCGGAACTGCTTCAAATCAACTAGATATCTTTGTGCTGTAAATCTCCCAACAGCCAAACGCAAAAGCAGCAAACATCTCGCTGTATGTCCCACATCCAAAGTGCCAAGAGAGAGCTTGCTCTCCCTGTCTTTGAGTACTGTTTTCGCTGTGCCGGTTACCTCTTTGCTAACATTCTCTTCAGCGCTGCAGGGAAACCAGGAACCACGTGGAGAAGGCACCCACACTGAAAGTGCCTGGAGGGAACATTGGGGCTTCTTCTCAGTGTCTCTGACATAGGGTTTCACTGTCCCGGGAAAGTCTCTGCTAACACCCTGCAGAGCGCTGTGCCCAATCTACAGAAACGTCTTGCGGTATCTCCTACAGGGAAAGTGCCAGGAGGGAATTGTCGAGCTTGTTCTCAGTGTCTCTGAGAATTGCTCTGATTATCCCTGTGACCTCTTTGCTAAGACTCTCCAGAGAGCCGTCCTCAAAACCAACACACATCTTGACATATCTCCCACATTGATCGCAGTGTCTCCAGGAACGGCATTCAAGGAGCCAGGAACTTTTCTCCCTACACTGTCCATTGAGTTGTCCTCAAAACCAATATACATCCTGCTATATCTCCCACATGGAAAGTGCCAGGAGGGAGAAGTGGCGATTATGTTTAGACTTTCTCGGAACTGCTTCAAATCAACTAGATATCTTTGTGCTGTAAATCTCCCAACAGCCAAACGCAAAAGCAGCAAACATCTCGCTGTATGTCCCACATCCAAAGTGCCAAGAGAGAGCTTGCTCTCCCTGTCTTTGAGTACTGTTTTCGCTGTGCCGGTTACCTCTTTGCTAACATTCTCTTCAGCGCTGCAGGGAAACCAGGAACCACGTGGAGAAGGCACCCACACTGAAAGTGCCTGGAGGGAACATTGGGGCTTCTTCTCAGTGTCTCTGACATAGGGTTTCACTGTCCCGGGAAAGTCTCTGCTAACACCCTGCAGAGCGCTGTGCCCAATCTACAGAAACGTCTTGCGGTATCTCCTACAGGGAAAGTGCCAGGAGGGAATTGTCGAGCTTGTTCTCAGTGTCTCTGAGAATTGCTCTGATTATCCCTGTGACCTCTTTGCTAAGACTCTCCAGAGAGCCGTCCTCAAAACCAACACACATCTTGACATATCTCCCACATTGATCGCAGTGTCTCCAGGAACGGCATTCAAGGAGCCAGGAACTTTTCTCCCTACACTGTCCATTGAGTTGTCCTCAAAACCAATATACATCCTGCTATATCTCCCACATGGAAAGTGCCAGGAGGGAGAAGTGGCGATTATGTTTAGACTTTCTCGGAACTGCTTCAAATCAACTAGATATCTTTGTGCTGTAAATCTCCCAACAGCCAAACGCAAAAGCAGCAAACATCTCGCTGTATGTCCCACATCCAAAGTGCCAAGAGAGAGCTTGCTCTCCCTGTCTTTGAGTACTGTTTTCGCTGTGCCGGTTACCTCTTTGCTAACATTCTCTTCAGCGCTGCAGGGAAACCAGGAACCACGTGGAGAAGGCACCCACACTGAAAGTGCCTGGAGGGAACATTGGGGCTTCTTCTCAGTGTCTCTGACATAGGGTTTCACTGTCCCGGGAAAGTCTCTGCTAACACCCTGCAGAGCGCTGTGCCCAATCTACAGAAACGTCTTGCGGTATCTCCTACAGGGAAAGTGCCAGGAGGGAACTGTCCATCTTGTTCTCAGTGTCTCTGAGAATTGCTCTGATTATCCCTGTGACCTCTTTGCTAAGACTCTCCAGAGAGCCGTCCTCAAAACCAACACACATCTTGACATATCTCCCACATTGATCGCAGTGTCTCCAGGAACGGCATTCAAGGAGCCAGGAACTTTTCTCCCTACACTGTCCATTGAGTTGTCCTCAAAACCAATATACATCCTGCTATATCTCCCACATGGAAAGTGCCAGGAGGGAGAAGTGGCGATTATGTTTAGACTTTCTCGGAACTGCTTCAAATCAACTAGATATCTTTGTGCTGTAAATCTCCCAACAGCCAAACGCAAAAGCAGCAAACATCTCGCTGTATGTCCCACATCCAAAGTGCCAAGAGAGAGCTTGCTCTCCCTGTCTTTGAGTACTGTTTTCGCTGTGCCGGTTACCTCTTTGCTAACATTCTCTTCAGCGCTGCAGGGAAACCAGGAACCACGTGGAGAAGGCACCCACACTGAAAGTGCCTGGAGGGAACATTGGGGCTTCTTCTCAGTGTCTCTGACATAGGGTTTC
This sequence comes from Chroicocephalus ridibundus, assembly GCF_963924245.1. Lineage (NCBI taxonomy): Eukaryota > Metazoa > Chordata > Aves > Charadriiformes > Laridae > Chroicocephalus > Chroicocephalus ridibundus. The sequence goes on along the minus strand of NW_026961377.1, from coordinate 18,693 downwards.
ACTGTCCCGGGAAAGTCTCTGCTAACACCCTGCAGAGCGCTGTGCCCAATCTACAGAAACGTCTTGCGGTATCTCCTACAGGGAAAGTGCCAGGAGGGAATTGTCGAGCTTGTTCTCAGTGTCTCTGAGAATTGCTCTGATTATCCCTGTGACCTCTTTGCTAAGACTCTCCAGAGAGCCGTCCTCAAAACCAACACACATCTTGACATATCTCCCACATTGATCGCAGTGTCTCCAGGAACGGCATTCAAGGAGCCAGGAACTTTTCTCCCTACACTGTCCATTGAGTTGTCCTCAAAACCAATATACATCCTGCTATATCTCCCACATGGAAAGTGCCAGGAGGGAGAAGTGGCGATTATGTTTAGACTTTCTCGGAACTGCTTCAAATCAACTAGATATCTTTGTGCTGTAAATCTCCCAACAGCCAAACGCAAAAGCAGCAAACATCTCGCTGTATGTCCCACATCCAAAGTGCCAAGAGAGAGCTTGCTCTCCCTGTCTTTGAGTACTGTTTTCGCTGTGCCGGTTACCTCTTTGCTAACATTCGCTTCAGCGCTGCAGGGAAACCAGGAACCACGTGGAGAAGGCACCCACACTGAAAGTGCCTGGAGGGAACATTGGGGCTTCTTCTCAGTGTCTCTGACATAGGGTTTCACTGTCCCGGGAAAGTCTCTGCTAACACCCTGCAGAGCGCTGTGCCCAATCTACAGAAACGTCTTGCGGTATCTCCTACAGGGAAAGTGCCAGGAGGGAACTGTCCATCTTGTTCTCAGTGTCTCTGAGAATTGCTCTGATTATCCCTGTGACCTCTTTGCTAAGACTCTCCAGAGAGCCGTCCTCAAAACCAACACACATCTTGACATATCTCCCACATTGATCGCAGTGTCTCCAGGAACGGCATTCAAGGAGCCAGGAACTTTTCTCCCTACACTGTCCATTGAGTTGTCCTCAAAACCAATATACATCCTGCTATATCTCCCACATGGAAAGTGCCAGGAGGGAGAAGTGGCGATTATGTTTAGACTTTCTCGGAACTGCTTCAAATCAACTAGATATCTTTGTGCTGTAAATCTCCCAACAGCCAAACGCAAAAGCAGCAAACATCTCGCTGTATGTCCCACATCCAAAGTGCCAAGAGAGAGCTTGCTCTCCCTGTCTTTGAGTACTGTTTTCGCTGTGCCGGTTACCTCTTTGCTAACATTCTCTTCAGCGCTGCAGGGAAACCAGGAACCACGTGGAGAAGGCACCCACACTGAAAGTGCCTGGAGGGAACATTGGGGCTTCTTCTCAGTGTCTCTGACATAGGGTTTCACTGTCCCGGGAAAGTCTCTGCTAACACCCTGCAGAGCGCTGTGCCCAATCTACAGAAACGTCTTGCGGTATCTCCTACAGGGAAAGTGCCAGGAGGGAATTGTCGAGCTTGTTCTCAGTGTCTCTGAGAATTGCTCTGATTATCCCTGTGACCTCTTTGCTAAGACTCTCCAGAGAGCCGTCCTCAAAACCAACACACATCTTGACATATCTCCCACATTGATCGCAGTGTCTCCAGGAACGGCATTCAAGGAGCCAGGAACTTTTCTCCCTACACTGTCCATTGAGTTGTCCTCAAAACCAATATACATCCTGCTATATCTCCCACATGGAAAGTGCCAGGAGGGAGAAGTGGCGATTATGTTTAGACTTTCTCGGAACTGCTTCAAATCAACTAGATATCTTTGTGCTGTAAATCTCCCAACAGCCAAACGCAAAAGCAGCAAACATCTCGCTGTATGTCCCACATCCAAAGTGCCAAGAGAGAGCTTGCTCTCCCTGTCTTTGAGTACTGTTTTCGCTGTGCCGGTTACCTCTTTGCTAACATTCTCTTCAGCGCTGCAGGGAAACCAGGAACCACGTGGAGAAGGCACCCACACTGAAAGTGCCTGGAGGGAACATTGGGGCTTCTTCTCAGTGTCTCTGACATAGGGTTTCACTGTCCCGGGAAAGTCTCTGCTAACACCCTGCAGAGCGCTGTGCCCAATCTACAGAAACGTCTTGCGGTATCTCCTACAGGGAAAGTGCCAGGAGGGAATTGTCGAGCTTGTTCTCAGTGTCTCTGAGAATTGCTCTGATTATCCCTGTGACCTCTTTGCTAAGACTCTCCAGAGAGCCGTCCTCAAAACCAACACACATCTTGACATATCTCCCACATTGATCGCAGTGTCTCCAGGAACGGCATTCAAGGAGCCAGGAACTTTTCTCCCTACACTGTCCATTGAGTTGTCCTCAAAACCAATATACATCCTGCTATATCTCCCACATGGAAAGTGCCAGGAGGGAGAAGTGGCGATTATGTTTAGACTTTCTCGGAACTGCTTCAAATCAACTAGATATCTTTGTGCTGTAAATCTCCCAACAGCCAAACGCAAAAGCAGCAAACATCTCGCTGTATGTCCCACATCCAAAGTGCCAAGAGAGAGCTTGCTCTCCCTGTCTTTGAGTACTGTTTTCGCTGTGCCGGTTACCTCTTTGCTAACATTCTCTTCAGCGCTGCAGGGAAACCAGGAACCACGTGGAGAAGGCACCCACACTGAAAGTGCCTGGAGGGAACATTGGGGCTTCTTCTCAGTGTCTCTGACATAGGGTTTCACTGTCCCGGGAAAGTCTCTGCTAACACCCTGCAGAGCGCTGTGCCCAATCTACAGAAACGTCTTGCGGTATCTCCTACAGGGAAAGTGCCAGGAGGGAATTGTCGAGCTTGTTCTCAGTGTCTCTGAGAATTGCTCTGATTATCCCTGTGACCTCTTTGCTAAGACTCTCCAGAGAGCCGTCCTCAAAACCAACACACATCTTGACATATCTCCCACATTGATCGCAGTGTCTCCAGGAACGGCATTCAAGGAGCCAGGAACTTTTCTCCCTACACTGTCCATTGAGTTGTCCTCAAAACCAATATACATCCTGCTATATCTCCCACATGGAAAGTGCCAGGAGGGAGAAGTGGCGATTATGTTTAGACTTTCTCGGAACTGCTTCAAATCAACTAGATATCTTTGTGCTGTAAATCTCCCAACAGCCAAACGCAAAAGCAGCAAACATCTCGCTGTATGTCCCACATCCAAAGTGCCAAGAGAGAGCTTGCTCTCCCTGTCTTTGAGTACTGTTTTCGCTGTGCCGGTTACCTCTTTGCTAACATTCTCTTCAGCGCTGCAGGGAAACCAGGAACCACGTGGAGAAGGCACCCACACTGAAAGTGCCTGGAGGGAACATTGGGGCTTCTTCTCAGTGTCTCTGACATAGGGTTTCACTGTCCCGGGAAAGTCTCTGCTAACACCCTGCAGAGCGCTGTGCCCAATCTACAGAAACGTCTTGCGGTATCTCCTACAGGGAAAGTGCCAGGAGGGAATTGTCGAGCTTGTTCTCAGTGTCTCTGAGAATTGCTCTGATTATCCCTGTGACCTCTTTGCTAAGACTCTCCAGAGAGCCGTCCTCAAAACCAACACACATCTTGACATATCTCCCACATTGATCGCAGTGTCTCCAGGAACGGCATTCAAGGAGCCAGGAACTTTTCTCCCTACACTGTCCATTGAGTTGTCCTCAAAACCAATATACATCCTGCTATATCTCCCACATGGAAAGTGCCAGGAGGGAGAAGTGGCGATTATGTTTAGACTTTCTCGGAACTGCTTCAAATCAACTAGATATCTTTGTGCTGTAAATCTCCCAACAGCCAAACGCAAAAGCAGCAAACATCTCGCTGTATGTCCCACATCCAAAGTGCCAAGAGAGAGCTTGCTCTCCCTGTCTTTGAGTACTGTTTTCGCTGTGCCGGTTACCTCTTTGCTAACATTCTCTTCAGCGCTGCAGGGAAACCAGGAACCACGTGGAGAAGGCACCCACACTGAAAGTGCCTGGAGGGAACATTGGGGCTTCTTCTCAGTGTCTCTGACATAGGGTTTCACTGTCCCGGGAAAGTCTCTGCTAACACCCTGCAGAGCGCTGTGCCCAATCTACAGAAACGTCTTGCGGTATCTCCTACAGGGAAAGTGCCAGGAGGGAATTGTCGAGCTTGTTCTCAGTGTCTCTGAGAATTGCTCTGATTATCCCTGTGACCTCTTTGCTAAGACTCTCCAGAGAGCCGTCCTCAAAACCAACACACATCTTGACATATCTCCCACATTGATCGCAGTGTCTCCAGGAACGGCATTCAAGGAGCCAGGAACTTTTCTCCCTACACTGTCCATTGAGTTGTCCTCAAAACCAATATACATCCTGCTATATCTCCCACATGGAAAGTGCCAGGAGGGAGAAGTGGCGATTATGTTTAGACTTTCTCGGAACTGCTTCAAATCAACTAGATATCTTTGTGCTGTAAATCTCCCAACAGCCAAACGCAAAAGCAGCAAACATCTCGCTGTATGTCCCACATCCAAAGTGCCAAGAGAGAGCTTGCTCTCCCTGTCTTTGAGTACTGTTTTCGCTGTGCCGGTTACCTCTTTGCTAACATTCTCTTCAGCGCTGCAGGGAAACCAGGAACCACGTGGAGAAGGCACCCACACTGAAAGTGCCTGGAGGGAACATTGGGGCTTCTTCTCAGTGTCTCTGACATAGGGTTTCACTGTCCCGGGAAAGTCTCTGCTAACACCCTGCAGAGCGCTGTGCCCAATCTACAGAAACGTCTTGCGGTATCTCCTACAGGGAAAGTGCCAGGAGGGAACTGTCCATCTTGTTCTCAGTGTCTCTGAGAATTGCTCTGATTATCCCTGTGACCTCTTTGCTAAGACTCTCCAGAGAGCCGTCCTCAAAACCAACACACATCTTGACATATCTCCCACATTGATCGCAGTGTCTCCAGGAACGGCATTCAAGGAGCCAGGAACTTTTCTCCCTACACTGTCCATTGAGTTGTCCTCAAAACCAATATACATCCTGCTATATCTCCCACATGGAAAGTGCCAGGAGGGAGAAGTGGCGATTATGTTTAGACTTTCTCGGAACTGCTTCAAATCAACTAGATATCTTTGTGCTGTAAATCTCCCAACAGCCAAACGCAAAAGCAGCAAACATCTCGCTGTATGTCCCACATCCAAAGTGCCAAGAGAGAGCTTGCTCTCCCTGTCTTTGAGTACTGTTTTCGCTGTCCCGGTTACCTCTTTGCTAACATTCTCTTCAGCGCTGCAGGGAAACCAGGAACCACGTGGAGAAGGCACCCACACTGAAAGTGCCTGGAGGGAACATTGGGGCTTCTTCTCAGTGTCTCTGACATAGGGTTTCACTGTCCCGGGAAAGTCTCTGCTAACACCCTGCAGAGCGCTGTGCCCAATCTACAGAAACGTCTTGCGGTATCTCCTACAGGGAAAGTGCCAGGAGGGAACTGTCCATCTTGTTCTCAGTGTCTCTGAGAATTGCTCTGATTATCCCTGTGACCTCTTTGCTAAGACTCTCCAGAGAGCCGTCCTCAAAACCAACACACATCTTGACATATCTCCCACATTGATCGCAGTGTCTCCAGGAACGGCATTCAAGGAGCCAGGAACTTTTCTCCCTACACTGTCCATTGAGTTGTCCTCAAAACCAATATACATCCTGCTATATCTCCCACATGGAAAGTGCCAGGAGGGAGAAGTGGCGATTATGTTTAGACTTTCTCGGAACTGCTTCAAATCAACTAGATATCTTTGTGCTGTAAATCTCCCAACAGCCAAACGCAAAAGCAGCAAACATCTCGCTGTATGTCCCACATCCAAAGTGCCAAGAGAGAGCTTGCTCTCCCTGTCTTTGAGTACTGTTTTCGCTGTGCCGGTTACCTCTTTGCTAACATTCTCTTCAGCGCTGCAGGGAAACCAGGAACCACGTGGAGAAGGCACCCACACTGAAAGTGCCTGGAGGGAACATTGGGGCTTCTTCTCAGTGTCTCTGACATAGGGTTTCACTGTCCCGGGAAAGTCTCTGCTAACACCCTGCAGAGCGCTGTGCCCAATCTACAGAAACGTCTTGCGGTATCTCCTACAGGGAAAGTGCCAGGAGGGAATTGTCGAGCTTGTTCTCAGTGTCTCTGAGAATTGCTCTGATTATCCCTGTGACCTCTTTGCTAAGACTCTCCAGAGAGCCGTCCTCAAAACCAACACACATCTTGACATATCTCCCACATTGATCGCAGTGTCTCCAGGAACGGCATTCAAGGAGCCAGGAACTTTTCTCCCTACACTGTCCATTGAGTTGTCCTCAAAACCAATATACATCCTGCTATATCTCCCACATGGAAAGTGCCAGGAGGGAGAAGTGGCGATTATGTTTAGACTTTCTCGGAACTGCTTCAAATCAACTAGATATCTTTGTGCTGTAAATCTCCCAACAGCCAAACGCAAAAGCAGCAAACATCTCGCTGTATGTCCCACATCCAAAGTGCCAAGAGAGAGCTTGCTCTCCCTGTCTTTGAGTACTGTTTTCGCTGTGCCGGTTACCTCTTTGCTAACATTCTCTTCAGCGCTGCAGGGAAACCAGGAACCACGTGGAGAAGGCACCCACACTGAAAGTGCCTGGAGGGAACATTGGGGCTTCTTCTCAGTGTCTCTGACATAGGGTTTCACTGTCCCGGGAAAGTCTCTGCTAACACCCTGCAGAGCGCTGTGCCCAATCTACAGAAACGTCTTGCGGTATCTCCTACAGGGAAAGTGCCAGGAGGGAACTGTCCATCTTGTTCTCAGTGTCTCTGAGAATTGCTCTGATTATCCCTGTGACCTCTTTGCTAAGACTCTCCAGAGAGCCGTCCTCAAAACCAACACACATCTTGACATATCTCCCACATTGATCGCAGTGTCTCCAGGAACGGCATTCAAGGAGCCAGGAACTTTTCTCCCTACACTGTCCATTGAGTTGTCCTCAAAACCAATATACATCCTGCTATATCTCCCACATGGAAAGTGCCAGGAGGGAGAAGTGGCGATTATGTTTAGACTTTCTCGGAACTGCTTCAAATCAACTAGATATCTTTGTGCTGTAAATCTCCCAACAGCCAAACGCAAAAGCAGCAAACATCTCGCTGTATGTCCCACATCCAAAGTGCCAAGAGAGAGCTTGCTCTCCCTGTCTTTGAGTACTGTTTTCGCTGTGCCGGTTACCTCTTTGCTAACATTCTCTTCAGCGCTGCAGGGAAACCAGGAACCACGTGGAGAAGGCACCCACACTGAAAGTGCCTGGAGGGAACATTGGGGCTTCTTCTCAGTGTCTCTGACATAGGGTTTCACTGTCCCGGGAAAGTCTCTGCTAACACCCTGCAGAGCGCTGTGCCCAATCTACAGAAACGTCTTGCGGTATCTCCTGCAGGGAAAGTGCCAGGAGGGAACTGTCCATCTTGTTCTCAGTGTCTCTGAGAATTGCTCTGATTATCCCTGTGACCTCTTTGCTAAGACTCTCCAGAGAGCCGTCCTCAAAACCAACACACATCTTGACATATCTCCCACATTGATCGCAGTGTCTCCAGGAACGGCATTCAAGGAGCCAGGAACTTTTCTCCCTACACTGTCCATTGAGTTGTCCTCAAAACCAATATACATCCTGCTATATCTCCCACATGGAAAGTGCCAGGAGGGAGAAGTGGCGATTATGTTTAGACTTTCTCGGAACTGCTTCAAATCAACTAGATATCTTTGTGCTGTAAATCTCCCAACAGCCAAACGCAAAAGCAGCAAACATCTCGCTGTATGTCCCACATCCAAAGTGCCAAGAGAGAGCTTGCTCTCCCTCTCTTTGAGTACTGTTTTCGCTGTGCCGGTTACCTCTTTGCTAACATTCTCTTCAGCGCTGCAGGGAAACCAGGAACCACGTGGAGAAGGCACCCACACTGAAAGTGCCTGGAGGGAACATTGGGGCTTCTTCTCAGTGTCTCTGACATAGGGTTTCACTGTCCCGGGAAAGTCTCTGCTAACACCCTGCAGAGCGCTGTGCCCAATCTACAGAAACGTCTTGCGGTATCTCCTACAGGGAAAGTGCCAGGAGGGAATTGTCGAGCTTGTTCTCAGTGTCTCTGAGAATTGCTCTGATTATCCCTGTGACCTCTTTGCTAAGACTCTCCAGAGAGCCGTCCTCAAAACCAACACACATCTTGACATATCTCCCACATTGATCGCAGTGTCTCCAGGAACGGCATTCAAGGAGCCAGGAACTTTTCTCCCTACACTGTCCATTGAGTTGTCCTCAAAACCAATATACATCCTGCTATATCTCCCACATGGAAAGTGCCAGGAGGGAGAAGTGGCGATTATGTTTAGACTTTCTCGGAACTGCTTCAAATCAACTAGATATCTTTGTGCTGTAAATCTCCCAACAGCCAAACGCAAAAGCAGCAAACATCTCGCTGTATGTCCCACATCCAAAGTGCCAAGAGAGAGCTTGCTCTCCCTGTCTTTGAGTACTGTTTTCGCTGTCCCGGTTACCTCTTTGCTAACATTCTCTTCAGCGCTGCAGGGAAACCAGGAACCACGTGGAGAAGGCACCCACACTGAAAGTGCCTGGAGGGAACATTGGGGCTTCTTCTCAGTGTCTCTGACATAGGGTTTCACTGTCCCGGGAAAGTCTCTGCTAACACCCTGCAGAGCGCTGTGCCCAATCTACAGAAACGTCTTGCGGTATCTCCTACAGGGAAAGTGCCAGGAGGGAACTGTCCATCTTGTTCTCAGTGTCTCTGAGAATTGCTCTGATTATCCCTGTGACCTCTTTGCTAAGACTCTCCAGAGAGCCGTCCTCAAAACCAACACACATCTTGACATATCTCCCACATTGATCGCAGTGTCTCCAGGAACGGCATTCAAGGAGCCAGGAACTTTTCTCCCTACACTGTCCATTGAGTTGTCCTCAAAACCAATATACATCCTGCTATATCTCCCACATGGAAAGTGCCAGGAGGGAGAAGTGGCGATTATGTTTAGACTTTCTCGGAACTGCTTCAAATCAACTAGATATCTTTGTGCTGTAAATCTCCCAACAGCCAAACGCAAAAGCAGCAAACATCTCGCTGTATGTCCCACATCCAAAGTGCCAAGAGAGAGCTTGCTCTCCCTGTCTTTGAGTACTGTTTTCGCTGTGCCGGTTACCTCTTTGCTAACATTCTCTTCAGCGCTGCAGGGAAACCAGGAACCACGTGGAGAAGGCACCCACACTGAAAGTGCCTGGAGGGAACATTGGGGCTTCTTCTCAGTGTCTCTGACATAGGGTTTCACTGTCCCGGGAAAGTCTCTGCTAACACCCTGCAGAGCGCTGTGCCCAATCTACAGAAACGTCTTGCGGTATCTCCTACAGGGAAAGTGCCAGGAGGGAACTGTCCATCTTGTTCTCAGTGTCTCTGAGAATTGCTCTGATTATCCCTGTGACCTCTTTGCTAAGACTCTCCAGAGAGCCGTCCTCAAAACAAACACACATCTTGACATATGTCCCACATTGATCGCAGTGTCTCCAGGAACGGCATTCAAGGAGCCAGGAACTTTTCTCCCTACACTGTCCATTGAGTTGTCCTCAAAACCAATATACATCCTGCTATATCTCCCACATGGAAAGTGCCAGGAGGGAGAAGTGGCGATTATGTTTAGACTTTCTCGGAACTGCTTCAAATCAACTAGATATCTTTGTGCTGTAAATCTCCCAACAGCCAAACGCAAAAGCAGCAAACATCTCGCTGTATGTCCCACATCCAAAGTGCCAAGAGAGAGCTTGCTCTCCCTGTCTTTGAGTACTGTTTTCGCTGTGCCGGTTACCTCTTTGCTAACATTCTCTTCAGCGCTGCAGGGAAACCAGGAACCACGTGGAGAAGGCACCCACACTGAAAGTGCCTGGAGGGAACATTGGGGCTTCTTCTCAGTGTCTCTGACATAGGGTTTCACTGTCCCGGGAAAGTCTCTGCTAACACCCTGCAGAGCGCTGTGCCCAATCTACAGAAACGTCTTGCGGTATCTCCTACAGGGAAAGTGCCAGGAGGGAATTGTCGAGCTTGTTCTCAGTGTCTCTGAGAATTGCTCTGATTATCCCTGTGACCTCTTTGCTAAGACTCTCCAGAGAGCCGTCCTCAAAACCAACACACATCTTGACATATCTCCCACATTGATCGCAGTGTCTCCAGGAACGGCATTCAAGGAGCCAGGAACTTTTCTCCCTACACTGTCCATTGAGTTGTCCTCAAAACCAATATACATCCTGCTATATCTCCCACATGGAAAGTGCCAGGAGGGAGAAGTGGCGATTATGTTTAGACTTTCTCGGAACTGCTTCAAATCAACTAGATATCTTTGTGCTGTAAATCTCCCAACAGCCAAACGCAAAAGCAGCAAACATCTCGCTGTATGTCCCACATCCAAAGTGCCAAGAGAGAGCTTGCTCTCCCTGTCTTTGAGTACTGTTTTCGCTGTGCCGGTTACCTCTTTGCTAACATTCTCTTCAGCGCTGCAGGGAAACCAGGAACCACGTGGAGAAGGCACCCACACTGAAAGTGCCTGGAGGGAACATTGGGGCTTCTTCTCAGTGTCTCTGACATAGGGTTTCACTGTCCCGGGAAAGTCTCTGCTAACACCCTGCAGAGCGCTGTGCCCAATCTACAGAAACGTCTTGCGGTATCTCCTACAGGGAAAGTGCCAGGAGGGAACTGTCCATCTTGTTCTCAGTGTCTCTGAGAATTGCTCTGATTATCCCTGTGACCTCTTTGCTAAGACTCTCCAGAGAGCCGTCCTCAAAACCAACACACATCTTGACATATCTCCCACATTGATCGCAGTGTCTCCAGGAACGGCATTCAAGGAGCCAGGAACTTTTCTCCCTACACTGTCCATTGAGTTGTCCTCAAAACCAATATACATCCTGCTATATCTCCCACATGGAAAGTGCCAGGAGGGAGAAGTGGCGATTATGTTTAGACTTTCTCGGAACTGCTTCAAATCAACTAGATATCTTTGTGCTGTAAATCTCCCAACAGCCAAACGCAAAAGCAGCAAACATCTCGCTGTATGTCCCACATCCAAAGTGCCAAGAGAGAGCTTGCTCTCCCTGTCTTTGAGTACTGTTTTCGCTGTCCCGGTTACCTCTTTGCTAACATTCTCTTCAGCGCTGCAGGGAAACCAGGAACCACGTGGAGAAGGCACCCACACTGAAAGTGCCTGGAGGGAACATTGGGGCTTCTTCTCAGTGTCTCTGACATAGGGTTTCACTGTCCCGGGAAAGTCTCTGCTAACACCCTGCAGAGCGCTGTGCCCAATCTACAGAAACGTCTTGCGGTATCTCCTACAGGGAAAGTGCCAGGAGGGAACTGTCCATCTTGTTCTCAGTGTCTCTGAGAATTGCTCTGATTATCCCTGTGACCTCTTTGCTAAGACTCTCCAGAGAGCCGTCCTCAAAACCAACACACATCTTGACATATCTCCCACATTGATCGCAGTGTCTCCAGGAACGGCATTCAAGGAGCCAGGAACTTTTCTCCCTACACTGTCCATTGAGTTGTCCTCAAAACCAATATACATCCTGCTATATCTCCCACATGGAAAGTGCCAGGAGGGAGAAGTGGCGATTATGTTTAGACTTTCTCGGAACTGCTTCAAATCAACTAGATATCTTTGTGCTGTAAATCTCCCAACAGCCAAACGCAAAAGCAGCAAACATCTCGCTGTATGTCCCACATCCAAAGTGCCAAGAGAGAGCTTGCTCTCCCTGTCTTTGAGTACTGTTTTCGCTGTGCCGGTTACCTCTTTGCTAACATTCTCTTCAGCGCTGCAGGGAAACCAGGAACCACGTGGAGAAGGCACCCACACTGAAAGTGCCTGGAGGGAACATTGGGGCTTCTTCTCAGTGTCTCTGACATAGGGTTTCACTGTCCCGGGAAAGTCTCTGCTAACACCCTGCAGAGCGCTGTGCCCAATCTACAGAAACGTCTTGCGGTATCTCCTACAGGGAAAGTGCCAGGAGGGAATTGTCGAGCTTGTTCTCAGTGTCTCTGAGAATTGCTCTGATTATCCCTGTGACCTCTTTGCTAAGACTCTCCAGAGAGCCGTCCTCAAAACCAACACACATCTTGACATATCTCCCACATTGATCGCAGTGTCTCCAGGAACGGCATTCAAGGAGCCAGGAACTTTTCTCCCTACACTGTCCATTGAGTTGTCCTCAAAACCAATATACATCCTGCTATATCTCCCACATGGAAAGTGCCAGGAGGGAGAAGTGGCGATTATGTTTAGACTTTCTCGGAACTGCTTCAAATCAACTAGATATCTTTGTGCTGTAAATCTCCCAACAGCCAAACGCAAAAGCAGCAAACATCTCGCTGTATGTCCCACATCCAAAGTGCCAAGAGAGAGCTTGCTCTCCCTGTCTTTGAGTACTGTTTTCGCTGTGCCGGTTACCTCTTTGCTAACATTCTCTTCAGCGCTGCAGGGAAACCAGGAACCACGTGGAGAAGGCACCCACACTGAAAGTGCCTGGAGGGAACATTGGGGCTTCTTCTCAGTGTCTCTGACATAGGGTTTCACTGTCCCGGGAAAGTCTCTGCTAACACCCTGCAGAGCGCTGTGCCCAATCTACAGAAACGTCTTGCGGTATCTCCTACAGGGAAAGTGCCAGGAGGGAATTGTCGAGCTTGTTCTCAGTGTCTCTGAGAATTGCTCTGATTATCCCTGTGACCTCTTTGCTAAGACTCTCCAGAGAGCCGTCCTCAAAACCAACACACATCTTGACATATCTCCCACATTGATCGCAGTGTCTCCAGGAACGGCATTCAAGGAGCCAGGAACTTTTCTCCCTACACTGTCCATTGAGTTGTCCTCAAAACCAATATACATCCTGCTATATCTCCCACATGGAAAGTGCCAGGAGGGAGAAGTGGCGATTATGTTTAGACTTTCTCGGAACTGCTTCAAATCAACTAGATATCTTTGTGCTGTAAATCTCCCAACAGCCAAACGCAAAAGCAGCAAACATCTCGCTGTATGTCCCACATCCAAAGTGCCAAGAGAGAGCTTGCTCTCCCTGTCTTTGAGTACTGTTTTCGCTGTGCCGGTTACCTCTTTGCTAACATTCTCTTCAGCGCTGCAGGGAAACCAGGAACCACGTGGAGAAGGCACCCACACTGAAAGTGCCTGGAGGGAACATTGGGGCTTCTTCTCAGTGTCTCTGACATAGGGTTTCACTGTCCCGGGAAAGTCTCTGCTAACACCCTGCAGAGCGCTGTGCCCAATCTACAGAAACGTCTTGCGGTATCTCCTACAGGGAAAGTGCCAGGAGGGAACTGTCCATCTTGTTCTCAGTGTCTCTGAGAATTGCTCTGATTATCCCTGTGACCTCTTTGCTAAGACTCTCCAGAGAGCCGTCCTCAAAACCAACACACATCTTGACATATCTCCCACATTGATCGCAGTGTCTCCAGGAACGGCATTCAAGGAGCCAGGAACTTTTCTCCCTACACTGTCCATTGAGTTGTCCTCAAAACCAATATACATCCTGCTATATCTCCACATGGAAAGTGCCAGGAGGGAGAAGTGGCGATTATGTTTAGACTTTCTCGGAACTGCTTCAAATCAACTAGATATCTTTGTGCTGTAAATCTCCCAACAGCCAAACGCAAAAGCAGCAAACATCTCGCTGTATGTCCCACATCCAAAGTGCCAAGAGAGAGCTTGCTCTCCCTGTCTTTGAGTACTGTTTTCGCTGTGCCGGTTACCTCTTTGCTAACATTCTCTTCAGCGCTGCAGGGAAACCAGGAACCACGTGGAGAAGGCACCCACACTGAAAGTGCCTGGAGGGAACATTGGGGCTTCTTCTCAGTGTCTCTGACATAGGGTTTCACTGTCCCGGGAAAGTCTCTGCTAACACCCTGCAGAGCGCTGTGCCCAATCTACAGAAACGTCTTGCGGTATCTCCTACAGGGAAAGTGCCAGGAGGGAATTGTCGAGCTTGTTCTCAGTGTCTCTGAGAATTGCTCTGATTATCCCTGTGACCTCTTTGCTAAGACTCTCCAGAGAGCCGTCCTCAAAACCAACACACATCTTGACATATCTCCCACATTGATCGCAGTGTCTCCAGGAACGGCATTCAAGGAGCCAGGAACTTTTCTCCCTACACTGTCCATTGAGTTGTCCTCAAAACCAATATACATCCTGCTATATCTCCCACATGGAAAGTGCCAGGAGGGAGAAGTGGCGATTATGTTTAGACTTTCTCGGAACTGCTTCAAATCAACTAGATATCTTTGTGCTGTAAATCTCCCAACAGCCAAACGCAAAAGCAGCAAACATCTCGCTGTATGTCCCACATCCAAAGTGCCAAGAGAGAGCTTGCTCTCCCTGTCTTTGAGTACTGTTTTCGCTGTGCCGGTTACCTCTTTGCTAACATTCTCTTCAGCGCTGCAGGGAAACCAGGAACCACGTGGAGAAGGCACCCACACTGAAAGTGCCTGGAGGGAACATTGGGGCTTCTTCTCAGTGTCTCTGACATAGGGTTTCACTGTCCCGGGAAAGTCTCTGCTAACACCCTGCAGAGCGCTGTGCCCAATCTACAGAAACGTCTTGCGGTATCTCCTACAGGGAAAGTGCCAGGAGGGAATTGTCGAGCTTGTTCTCAGTGTCTCTGAGAATTGCTCTGATTATCCCTGTGACCTCTTTGCTAAGACTCTCCAGAGAGCCGTCCTCAAAACCAACACACATCTTGACATATCTCCCACATTGATCGCAGTGTCTCCAGGAACGGCATTCAAGGAGCCAGGAACTTTTCTCCCTACACTGTCCATTGAGTTGTCCTCAAAACCAATATACATCCTGCTATATCTCCCACATGGAAAGTGCCAGGAGGGAGAAGTGGCGATTATGTTTAGACTTTCTCGGAACTGCTTCAAATCAACTAGATATCTTTGTGCTGTAAATCTCCCAACAGCCAAACGCAAAAGCAGCAAACATCTCGCTGTATGTCCCACATCCAAAGTGCCAAGAGAGAGCTTGCTCTCCCTGTCTTTGAGTACTGTTTTCGCTGTGCCGGTTACCTCTTTGCTAACATTCTCTTCAGCGCTGCAGGGAAACCAGGAACCACGTGGAGAAGGCACCCACACTGAAAGTGCCTGGAGGGAACATTGGGGCTTCTTCTCAGTGTCTCTGACATAGGGTTTCACTGTCCCGGAAAGTCTCTGCTAACACCCTGCAGAGCGCTGTGCCCAATCTACAGAAACGTCTTGCGGTATCTCCTACAGGGAAAGTGCCAGGAGGGAATTGTCGAGCTTGTTCTCAGTGTCTCTGAGAATTGCTCTGATTATCCCTGTGACCTCTTTGCTAAGACTCTCCAGAGAGCCGTCCTCAAAACCAACACACATCTTGACATATCTCCCACATTGATCGCAGTGTCTCCAGGAACGGCATTCAAGGAGCCAGGAACTTTTCTCCCTACACTGTCCATTGAGTTGTCCTCAAAACCAATATACATCCTGCTATATCTCCCACATGGAAAGTGCCAGGAGGGAGAAGTGGCGATTATGTTTAGACTTTCTCGGAACTGCTTCAAATCAACTAGATATCTTTGTGCTGTAAATCTCCCAACAGCCAAACGCAAAAGCAGCAAACATCTCGCTGTATGTCCCACATCCAAAGTGCCAAGAGAGAGCTTGCTCTCCCTGTCTTTGAGTACTGTTTTCGCTGTGCCGGTTACCTCTTTGCTAACATTCTCTTCAGCGCTGCAGGGAAACCAGGAACCACGTGGAGAAGGCACCCACACTGAAAGTGCCTGGAGGGAACATTGGGGCTTCTTCTCAGTGTCTCTGACATAGGGTTTCACTGTCCCGGGAAAGTCTCTGCTAACACCCTGCAGAGCGCTGTGCCCAATCTACAGAAACGTCTTGCGGTATCTCCTACAGGGAAAGTGCCAGGAGGGAACTGTCCATCTTGTTCTCAGTGTCTCTGAGAATTGCTCTGATTATCCCTGTGACCTCTTTGCTAAGACTCTCCAGAGAGCCGTCCTCAAAACCAACACACATCTTGACATATCTCCCACATTGATCGCAGTGTCTCCAGGAACGGCATTCAAGGAGCCAGGAACTTTTCTCCCTACACTGTCCATTGAGTTGTCCTCAAAACCAATATACATCCTGCTATATCTCCCACATGGAAAGTGCCAGGAGGGAGAAGTGGCGATTATGTTTAGACTTTCTCGGAACTGCTTCAAATCAACTAGATATCTTTGTGCTGTAAATCTCCCAACAGCCAAACGCAAAAGCAGCAAACATCTCGCTGTATGTCCCACATCCAAAGTGCCAAGAGAGAGCTTGCTCTCCCTGTCTTTGAGTACTGTTTTCGCTGTGCCGGTTACCTCTTTGCTAACATTCTCTTCAGCGCTGCAGGGAAACCAGGAACCACGTGGAGAAGGCACCCACACTGAAAGTGCCTGGAGGGAACATTGGGGCTTCTTCTCAGTGTCTCTGACATAGGGTTTCACTGTCCCGGGAAAGTCTCTGCTAACACCCTGCAGAGCGCTGTGCCCAATCTACAGAAACGTCTTGCGGTATCTCCTACAGGGAAAGTGCCAGGAGGGAATTGTCGAGCTTGTTCTCAGTGTCTCTGAGAATTGCTCTGATTATCCCTGTGACCTCTTTGCTAAGACTCTCCAGAGAGCCGTCCTCAAACCAACACACATCTTGACATATCTCCCACATTGATCGCAGTGTCTCCAGGAACGGCATTCAAGGAGCCAGGAACTTTTCTCCCTACACTGTCCATTGAGTTGTCCTCAAAACCAATATACATCCTGCTATATCTCCCACATGGAAAGTGCCAGGAGGGAGAAGTGGCGATTATGTTTAGACTTTCTCGGAACTGCTTCAAATCAACTAGATATCTTTGTGCTGTAAATCTCCCAACAGCCAAACGCAAAAGCAGCAAACATCTCGCTGTATGTCCCACATCCAAAGTGCCAAGAGAGAGCTTGCTCTCCCTGTCTTTGAGTACTGTTTTCGCTGTGCCGGTTACCTCTTTGCTAACATTCTCTTCAGCGCTGCAGGGAAACCAGGAACCACGTGGAGAAGGCACCCACACTGAAAGTGCCTGGAGGGAACATTGGGGCTTCTTCTCAGTGTCTCTGACATAGGGTTTCACTGTCCCGGGAAAGTCTCTGCTAACACCCTGCAGAGCGCTGTGCCCAATCTACAGAAACGTCTTGCGGTATCTCCTACAGGGAAAGTGCCAGGAGGGAATTGTCGAGCTTGTTCTCAGTGTCTCTGAGAATTGCTCTGATTATCCCTGTGACCTCTTTGCTAAGACTCTCCAGAGAGCCGTCCTCAAAACCAACACACATCTTGACATATCTCCCACATTGATCGCAGTGTCTCCAGGAACGGCATTCAAGGAGCCAGGAACTTTTCTCCCTACACTGTCCATTGAGTTGTCCTCAAAACCAATATACATCCTGCTATATCTCCCACATGGAAAGTGCCAGGAGGGAGAAGTGGCGATTATGTTTAGACTTTCTCGGAACTGCTTCAAATCAACTAGATATCTTTGTGCTGTAAATCTCCCAACAGCCAAACGCAAAAGCAGCAAACATCTCGCTGTATGTCCCACATCCAAAGTGCCAAGAGAGAGCTTGCTCTCCCTGTCTTTGAGTACTGTTTTCGCTGTGCCGGTTACCTCTTTGCTAACATTCTCTTCAGCGCTGCAGGGAAACCAGGAACCACGTGGAGAAGGCACCCACACTGAAAGTGCCTGGAGGGAACATTGGGGCTTCTTCTCAGTGTCTCTGACATAGGGTTTCACTGTCCCGGGAAAGTCTCTGCTAACACCCTGCAGAGCGCTGTGCCCAATCTACAGAAACGTCTTGCGGTATCTCCTACAGGGAAAGTGCCAGGAGGGAATTGTCGAGCTTGTTCTCAGTGTCTCTGAGAATTGCTCTGATTATCCCTGTGACCTCTTTGCTAAGACTCTCCAGAGAGCCGTCCTCAAAACCAACACACATCTTGACATATCTCCCACATTGATCGCAGTGTCTCCAGGAACGGCATTCAAGGAGCCAGGAACTTTTCTCCCTACACTGTCCATTGAGTTGTCCTCAAAACCAATATACATCCTGCTATATCTCCCACATGGAAAGTGCCAGGAGGGAGAAGTGGCGATTATGTTTAGACTTTCTCGGAACTGCTTCAAATCAACTAGATATCTTTGTGCTGTAAATCTCCCAACAGCCAAACGCAAAAGCAGCAAACATCTCGCTGTATGTCCCACATCCAAAGTGCCAAGAGAGAGCTTGCTCTCCCTGTCTTTGAGTACTGTTTTCGCTGTGCCGGTTACCTCTTTGCTAACATTCTCTTCAGCGCTGCAGGGAAACCAGGAACCACGTGGAGAAGGCACCCACACTGAAAGTGCCTGGAGGGAACATTGGGGCTTCTTCTCAGTGTCTCTGACATAGGGTTTCACTGTCCCGGGAAAGTCTCTGCTAACACCCTGCAGAGCGCTGTGCCCAATCTACAGAAACGTCTTGCGGTATCTCCTACAGGGAAAGTGCCAGGAGGGAATTGTCGAGCTTGTTCTCAGTGTCTCTGAGAATTGCTCTGATTATCCCTGTGACCTCTTTGCTAAGACTCTCCAGAGAGCCGTCCTCAAAACCAACACACATCTTGACATATCTCCCACATTGATCGCAGTGTCTCCAGGAACGGCATTCAAGGAGCCAGGAACTTTTCTCCCTACACTGTCCATTGAGTTGTCCTCAAAA
>NW_026961375.1:0-90000 GCF_963924245.1 Chroicocephalus ridibundus | reverse complement strand
CCTACCCCTGACTCTACAGCCCCAGGCAGCGCAGCTCCAAGCCAAACACACCCACGTGCAGCCCAACACCACACAGCACTAGAGACAACGTGACTCCAAGATGAGAGAAAACTCTCCACAAGAAGAGCGACTTTCAGACAAGAGACGCTGTCGGGCAAGAAGAGCGACTTTCAGACAAGAGACGCTGTCGGGCAAGAAGAGCGACAGGGCTGCAGCGCTGACACGACCAGGCTCTACAGCCAAGCCATAAAAGAGTCAAATGTAACGGACCATTCCAAGAAGTTCCTGTCAAAACGGAGATGACGTATGCGCAGGAAGCATGGCTTCAAGACCCGAGAACGTAAGGATGCAGGGAAGAAATCCCAGTGCATAACAGCAGGTGGCTAGAACTGCTAGGGCTCAGAGAAGAGAGCTGCTCAGGCAGCCAGGAACGACGCTGCAGAAGAGGACCATTCAGAAACTCCTGAGAGGCAAGTCCTATCTGCACTTTAAAATTGTTATGCAAGAAAAGAAGTGCCCATTGGGCACTCTGCCAATTAGCACAGGCATTTGAGACCCTACAGGTGGTGCCCGAGGCACATGCTGTGCTCCTTGAGTGCAAAGAGAAATAAGGACACCAAAACCTAAGGAAAGTCCAAGACACAGAAGACAGAGCGCACAAACTACACAACTGAAGACACAGGCCAGAACTGCCCTGCCCAGCACACACTAGCTTTGTGCTGAAAAGTAACCCACTCCCTTTACCTACTCAGAGGAGACTGCTCCCGCATAGCCCTCTGCTCTAGCCTGACTTTAAAACTCCTCCCTGAAACTGTCAACCTTGGCCCCCCTCCAGCACCTGTCCCTCTACTTCGCTTTCAGAGGGCCAGTGGTCTGAATTCATCCTTGACAAAAAAAAACACAACAAACAGCTAACTGATGTGTTCCTGCAGTCACCATGTTCCTCTTCATCAGCAAAACAAAAAGAAATCACAGCTCCAGCAGCGACCACCATGACAGTAGATGCCAACCTCTTCCACAACACCCTCATCCTCAGAGGTGCCATGGCAATCCACTCACCTGCTTCACGTCGATTCCAGTCGGAGGCTGCAGCAACAATTATTTATGGCACCTAAGATACCAACAAACACAAAATTACCATTGCATTTCTGCAAAATCATCAGTCCCGTGCTCCTCCTCCACACTGTCCAGCTCACCTCAAATGCAAGAGACTAGAACAGACCAGACCCTGTCGACACCCAAATCCAAATGCAAAACCGATATGACAGAGACTGATGAACCCACCTCCTTTTCCTAGCCAGCCCCCAGCGCCAAAACTTTAGAAACCCCTTCTCTTCTCCTCAACCGTCAGGGAAGGAGCCTCACTTCTTCCTGACAGCTCCCATCCTGTATTTGCAACCCTGAACCCCCTACGCCGGCTGCTTCTCAGGAGCAGCTCTTCTGAGCTGTGCCCTGCGTTTGGCAGGCACCTCCTATCTTCTGTCTTCCCACAGACTCTGGGCTCTGCATCAGACCCACAAAACAAATAATGTCCTGACACAATCTATGAGGGGCCTGCTGCCCGCTGCAAAAACTCTAGGGACACCGTGGCACTCCATGGGCAACGGGGAAAGGTGATGAGCCATGCCATACCCTGAACGACGCTATGCCTTACGTCCCTGCTGCTTTCTTGAGAAATGCTGGTGCCATATATGCAGATGCATACAAAACGCTCACCCTAACCCCCATAAGATAATCTCATCATCAACCCAATTAAGAGAAACAATATCAGCAATTTACACAGCATACTGCAAAACTGGTGAAAAACCCACAGTTCTATCTTCAATAAAGTCAGAAATTCTAGGAAAATGCAGTGCTCCTAGAACAAAGAAAAGCATACTATTAAACCATCTGGGCACCCCCTAAACACTCATCACAAAGTTATGACCCGAAAAAAAAAGGAGCATACCAGTCAACTTTCTACCATACAGGCAGCTGGATGTTTACTGCTCCCGGAGGTCTCAGCTCAGCCTTCTCACCTCTGCCTCCCTAAATGCCGAAACACGCCTGCCCAAACAGCTGAGCCTGTCCCAAAGCTGCAGCAAAGCGAGGGACCAGCAGAGCACCCACCCCACAGGGCCCAGCAGCAGAACGAGCTCCTGAGCCCGGGCTGGGGCTCGTGTACCCCGGGCCCCGCCCACCGCCCTCAGGCCCCGCCCACCACCCTTCCCACAATCCCCTGGGAAAGGGGCAGGGCCAACCCCCAGAAGACGTGAAGGCGGGTGGCAGCGGGAGCAGCAGCTTTGCTTCTCCTGCCTTAAGTTCCCAGCAGGCGAAGCGCCTCCCCTTTTTATTTCCATTTGGGACTAACCTCTGGTGATTCTCTTACCGCTTTTGTGTGATTTCTGTCCAGTTGTTGCTGTGGAGAAGAGAGCTCTGCAGGGGTTGCATTATTTTTGCGATCTTCAGATATTTTTGTGGTTAACTGATAATCGTGTTTTATCGTTTTGGAAGAGTGTTGGAAGCATATGATTTCCAGAAGACTTATGAGCATTTACGAGCTCCTGGAGGACTAAAGTGCCATAGAGACGCGCATCGGAGGACTGAGGGGGCACTTCCGGGGTCCTGGAGGACCGAAGTGCCATAGAGACGCGCGTCGGAGGACTGAGGGGGCACTTCCGGGGTCCTGGAGGACCGAAGTGCCATAGAGACGCGCGTCGGAGGACTGAGGGGGCACTTCCGGGGTCCTGGAGGACCGAAGTGCCACGGAGACGCGGGTCGGAGGACTGAGGGGGCACTTCCGGGGTCCTGGAGGACCGAAGTGCCACGGAGACGCGCGTCGGAGGACTGAGGGGGCACTTCCGGGGTCCTGGAGGACCGAAGTGCCACGGAGACGTGCGTCGGAGGACTGAGGGGGCACTTCCGGGGTCCTGGAGGACCGAAGTGCCACGGAGACGCGCGTCAGAGGACTGAGGGGACACTTCCGGGGTCCTGGAGGACCGCGGGGTCACGTAGATGGAAACCCGGAAAACTGCCGGGCACTGACGGGGCCGCGGTAACGCGTAAGAGCCGATGCGGAGGGGCCGATGGCCGCTCTGGAGGCCGGGCGGGCGGCACCGATGCCGCTCCAGGTGGCGCGGAGCTCGCCAGAGTCCCGGCGGTCCTGGTTCGCCCTCCGGCCGCCGCTCTCTTGAGACTGCGGCCGGACGGGCCTCCGCGAAGCCGCGCCTGCGCACGAGCTGCGGAACCCACGCGGCGCCGGCGGCGGGGGCCGAGGGGGGCCGGGAGGCGCGGGCACTGCGCATGCGCCGCCCCCCACCTGCAGGACGCGCCTTCAGCCGCCAGGCGGCAGCACCCGCTCCGGTATTGACACACATCTGTACGTTTAGGGAATTTACGTTGCCCATTTCCTACGTTAACGCTTTTGATACCGAATATCTATTTAGGCTGTCTGCCTACACACCTAGTTTGACACTAATATCTTTTTATAAACGCATCTAAGTATTTTTATATTCTAGGATCTTTCATATAACACAGAATCACAGAATCCTTAGAGACAGAGGTTTTTATTTTGAACTTTTACATACATAATTTATATATATGTATGTTTCTCATTCCCTATTTCAATGCATCCTGCCCATAGTTACAGGTTTTCACATTTTTTAATGCATCCCAAGAATTTTCAGACATTCTGGGGCCGCGACCCACTTCTTTTGGGGGGGCAACTCCACGTAACCCCCCCCCCCATCTCCCACTCACCTGCTCCTCTGCTGCATCATCGCTGCCCCAGTGACATCGGGGTGCCCCAAATGACACCATCACCCCCCAAGACACACACACACACAGACACCCTTCTATTCACCCCAAAAAAAGGCTTAAAACGCCCAGACCCAGGGCTGGCCCCTTCTCCTCAGGGGGGCTCCGCCACCGGCTGCAAACCTGGGCTGGGGCATCTCTCGAGCAGCACGAGATGCCTACGACGAGGCACCTGGAAAACAAAAATCCCCAATTATAGCTCAGCATCCCAAAAAAACAGCACAGAAGAGAGCAGAGGAATTCCGTCAGACGGAGGGACGGGACAGGAGCTGGGGAAACAGCTCAGCTCGAAATACAGCACAGCCTTCAAAAGCCAGTGCCATTTGAACTCTTAAAAGTCAGGATTAAGACTAATCAGTGCCATTTTGAACACGTTCTTAGCATAAGGGCGAACCCTCCGGCTGGTGCTGGGAAACGCCTGGCCCTTTCCCTTTCACTGAGAAGGTGTGCATGAAGTTTACATCCACCCAGTGAAAATACTTACCCTGTGAAAGTACTTGGCTTTCCTTCGGCGCTAATTTAACTTGCACGGCTGTGAACGGATACTATTAAACTATCCGTCTCCAAAATACACAGCTATGATTTGACCACGGGGGGTTTTTTGTGTGCTACACGAGGAGGAGGAGGGACATCGGGGCAGCGGCGCTGCCCGAGAGAGACGCTACTGGCTGCCGGGAAAAGGCGGCACTGAAAGCCAGACAGAAGTAAAGTACTTCAGAGCACTCTGCCAAAAAAACGGGGGGAAAACCGCGTAACATTCAGTTGTCTCTCCTTTTAAACATTTCGAACAAATACCTAACTGCCCAGGGACACCTCATAAATTGTACGCTACAGCCGTTTAGGTGGCTGCAGTTTAAACTACGCAAGTCAGTTTGTCGATTATACAACTCTCACTTTTTTTTTTTTAGCTTCATTTAACATAGAAAAATCAGTGAGAGAAAAAACTCCTCCAAATGGTTTTACTTTTGGGGGCGGGGAATCAAATCGCCGGCGCCGCGATCCGTAGGGCTACCAAAAAGGACCGGCAGATTCGCGAATGCTTTTGGCTGTGCTGAAGGCGCAGAGGAACGCGTTTTTATGGTATCTCGACTGTTCCAACCGAGAACCCAAAGGCCGGCGATGCCAGCAACTGGGGGGAGACGCGCGGCACTTGGGCCTGCGGAAGGAAATGAACTTCCTCCCGAGGTTACAGAAAAAGGACATTGTTGAAGCCATAACTCACCAAAACCACAACCAAAACCACAGGATTCGCCGTCACGAGTTAAACGCTGCTGATGCTTCACGGCAAAGCCTGGAGAACGCAGAGAGGCGATGCCCGTTTGTCCCGTTTTGTCCATGTCTCCTCTTTGACCTCGATCGCCTTTAGGACAGATGCCAGTATCTCAGTGAGGTTTTCGAGTACCGCTGTGAAATATTTTAAAGACTTATTGACTGAGAAAGCATAAAGTTTTTATCGTGAAAGCAAAGCCTGCTTCTTCTGGACATGTGAACTCTTACAAACAGTTCCTTCCCTCTTCTAGTACAGAATTATTTTCACAGTATCGTTTGACAGTGAGCACCCAGAAAGAGAAGAATATGCTTTCAGGAAGAGAAAAATAAATGGAGGGAAGTAAGCTTTGCAGAGGCGTAACGTGCTCCAGGACAGACTTTATTTTGTTTTTAGGATTGTGAGGGACGGACTGTAAATTCCCTGCCGAGGGGCAGGAGCCCCTCCAAGCCTTCAGTGGAACGCCTCAAACACTCGCAAGGAAATAAATAACGCAGGCCTGGCCTTCAAACAGCTGATGAGGCTCACACTTCTGGCGGCTGAAAGTGTGGGAGAACTGTCTTGTGAAGACAGGTCGGTTCTGCCACTCGTGCCCTGAGCTCGCTCGTTCTCAGTTCTCGAGGCCGTTGTGTCCCATGAGTGACCTTTGCTTCATTATCCGCGAAACGCACGTGAAAGCGCACGCCCTGCATGTGCTAATGAAGATTACAGAGATCACGCTAAACATGTGTGACCATGGCACTCGTCTCTCCACCCAAATCATGGCACACGTCACCGGGGAGAAGGGAGAAACCTGAGCTGAGCCCGTCCTCAGCAAGGAGGGCGGACCGTGCTGATTCAGCAAACGTAAAAGGGGAAAATAAGTGCCCCGAGGGAACAAAAAAGAAACAAAAGAAATAGATAGTGCCTGGGAAGATTCTTCCCAAGAAAGAAGAAGATTATGCCTGGGAAGAATCCCTGAAAAAGACGCTGGAACCAGGACCCGCGATCTCTTTATCTCTGTCTTTTTCTCTGTCTTTTCCTCTCTCTGTCCCTCAGTTTCTCTTTTCTCTTGGAATTGTTAAGTAACAGTTAGAGCTGTGAAGTGATGACCTTAAGATGACCTTAAGTACGACCTTAAGCACCGCTTGCCATAAGTTGTCCTACACCTGGTGTTAACTAACACAATGTACACCCCAACACCTGCCATAATTTTTTATATACCTAACCAATTATCGTGGGCTTGTTAAGATCTATACTAACCATTTTGGTAAGCTAATAAATGTTTCTGTATGGACCTTGAGATTTATCTCACCTTAGTCCGTGCCGCTGAGAATTTACAAATCTGAAGTCACTTACCCTCCCCTCTTTCCTGACAGCGGGAAGCGACAAGGATTTTGTTAAAATATTTCACAGAAAAACTATAGGAGGAGTGCTGGCACATCCTTCCCGTTAACTTCAGAGTCCACACTACAAGTACCTCGGGAAAAAAGCAGACGCGCATCGCAGACGCACCTCGTACTCGCAGAGCACTCCGGATTCTTTCCGTCTGTCCTGTACCATCCTGGCAGAAGGAAGGGCGACCACGGAGAAACGCTGGCAGCTGGCATTCTGCCAAGACAGGAAAAAAACTTCTGGCGTAAAGCTAGGTGGCAATCTAAAGCGTCCTTCTTTCGTGAAGGTCTGTGAAGACTGCAGCCAACGGAGGCTCCTGACGAGTGGGACACGGCCCCAAAGCCTGGGACTCACCGCAGCTCCTGCTTTCAGCGCTGCCCACAGAATTTTCCAGTTCAGGTGCCTCTCTCTTTCTCTGTCCCTTCCTCTTCTGCAGCGCTGGTCACTTGACCATCCTCCACCTAAGAGAACACAGCGGTGTCTTACAGCTCTTGCGATATGAAGCTTCCCAGATGTGCAGCCTTGCACGCACACAACCCTTCCCCATGGCCATACCGTGATTTTGGATACGCGTACGGACCCTGCGGTACATATCAGCAATCTGGTCTGCTGAGGACAACTCAGAGGGGACCCTTCCTCACCCAGAAATGCTTGGCTGTCTCTTCCCTGCCGCAGGAAGCACCTTCTGGCTCAATCACCTTGATGTTGTTCTCTGGCTGTTTCACGTTTTTCAAGCATCTTAAGCTTCACCCACAGCAGCTCCTGTTCAAAGCCAGTAAACGTCCACCAGTCCCAGGTCGCCCACACCAGGAGGGAGAACGGGGCTGAACGGAGACAGCCCAGGCAAGTCTGTGGCAAAGGCAGCCCACGACAACCCCGGGGAGGAGCGGACAACCGCGGCCTCCGGGAGAGAAAGAGAAGGGGCAGCAGTTCCCCGACCACTCGCCCCAGCGGGAGCCCCCCCTGCAGCAGGAGCTCCTGGAGACGCTGCTTTCCCCACCCGGATGCTCCTGGCACCTGCATCGAGAGGCGACCAAGCGCAGCCAGGGGCGGCCGCCGCTGTCGGGAACAGGACGGGGGGAGGACATCTGCCGGCAGTGCCTCGGCTGGGGAGGAGGGCCGGGGCCCGTCTCCTCGCAAAGGAACAGGGAGCGGGGGGGCTGCGGGCCCGGGAGCGGAGGGACGCCGGCCCGGGAGCAGGGGGCGGCCGGCCCGGGAGCAGGGGGGGGTCCGTCCCGGGAGCAGGGGCCGCCTACCATCCTCCCGCCCGACGGAAATGCGGCCGGCAGACGCCGCTCCCCACGTGACCACCCGGAAGTAACGTACCGGAAAATACTTCGCAGGCTGGCGCGGCGGCGCGACGTGGGCGCCGGTGGCGCCGAGGCTGATGGCCGCCGCAAAGCCTGCAGCCCCACGGGCTGTGGGGCCACGCGAGCGGCTGCCAAAGAGCTTTCCAAGGGGGCACGGCTTTCCCTCCTGGCTCTTCGGGCGTGGGAGCTGTGGCCAGAGCCGCGGCCCTACCGGAAAATGCTTCGCAGGCTGGCACGGCGGCCCCACGTGGGCGCCGGTGGCGCCGAGGCTGACGGCCGCCGCAAAGCCCGCAGCCCCATGGGCTGTGGGGCCACGTGAGGGGCTGCCAAAGAGCTTTCCAACGAGGCACGGCTTTCCCTCCTGGCTCTTCGGGCGTGGGAGCTGTGGCCAGAGCCGCGGCCCTACCGGAAAATGCTTCGCGGGCTGGCGCAGCGGCGCCAGGTGGGCGCCGGTGGCGCCGAGGCTGACGGCCGCCGCAAAGCCCGCAGCCCCACGGGCTGTGGGGCCACGTGAGCGGCTGCCAAAGAGCTTTCCAACGAAACACGGCTTTCCCTCCTGGCTCTTCGGGCGTGGGAGCTGTGGCTAGAGCCGCGGCCCTACCGGAAAATGCTTCGCAGGCTGGCGCAGCGGCGCCAGGTGGGCGCCGGTGGCGCCGAGGCTGACGGCCGCCGCAAAGCCCGCAGCCCCACGGGCTGTGGGGCCACGCGAGCGGATGCCAAAGAGCTTTCCAACGAGGCACAGCTTTCCCTCCTGGCTCTTCGGGCGTGGGAGCTGTGGCCAGAGATGCAGCCCTACTGGAAAATGCTTCGCAGTCTGGCGCGGCGGCGCGACGTTGGTGCCGGTGGCGCCGAGGCTGACGGCCGCCGCAAAGCCCGCAGCCCCACGGCCTGTGGGGCCACGCGAGCGGCTGCCAAAAAGCTTTCCAAAGAGGCACGGCTTTCCCTCCTGGCTCTTCGGGCGTGGGAGCTATGGCCAGAGCCGCGGCCCTACCGGAAAATGTTTCGCAGGCTGGCGCGGCGGCGCCATGTGGGCGCCGGTGGCGCCGAGGCTGACGGCCGCCGCAAAGCCCGCAGCCCCACGGGCTGTGGGGCCACGCGAGCGGCTGCCAAAGAGCTTTCCAACAAGGCACGGCTTTCCCTCCTGGCTCTTCGGGCGTGGGAGGTGTGGCCAGAGCCGCGGCCCTACCGGAAAATGCTTCGCAGGCTGGCGCGGCGGCGCCATGTGGGCGCCGGTGGCGCCGAGGCTGACGGCCGCCGCAAAGCCCGCAGCCCCATGGGCTGTGGGGCCACGCGAGCGGCTGCCAAAGAGCTTTCCAACGAGGCACGGCTTTCCCTCCTGGCTCTTCGGGCGTGGGAGCTGTCGCCAGAGACGCGGCCCTACCGGAAAATGCTTCGCAGGCTGGCGCGGCGGTGCCACGTGGGCGCCGGTGGCGCCGAGGCTGATGGCCGCCGCAAAGGCCGCAGCCCCACGGGCTGTAGGGAAACGCGAGCGGCTGCCAAAGAGCTTTCCAACGAGGCACGGCTTTCC
Source organism: Chroicocephalus ridibundus (assembly GCF_963924245.1). Classification (NCBI taxonomy): domain Eukaryota; kingdom Metazoa; phylum Chordata; class Aves; order Charadriiformes; family Laridae; genus Chroicocephalus; species Chroicocephalus ridibundus. The sequence continues at coordinate 80,726 of NW_026961375.1, read as the reverse complement.
CTCCTGGGTCTTCAGGCGTGGGAGCTGTGGCCAGAGCCGCAGCCCTACCGGAAAATGCTTCGCAGTCTGTCGCGGCGGCACGACGTTGGTGCCGGTGGCGCCGAGGCTGACGGCCGCCACAAAGCCCGCAGCCCCACGGGCTGTGGGGCCACACGAGCGCCTGCCAAAGAGCTTTCCAACGAGGCACGGCTTTCCCTCCTGGCTCTTCGGGTGTCGGAGCTGTGGCCAGAGCCGCGGCCCTACCGGAAAATGCTTCGCAGGCTGGTGCAGCGGCGCCATGTTGGCGCCGCTGGCGCCGAGGCTGACGGCCGCCGCAAAGCCCGCAGCCCCACGGGCTGTAGGGAAACGCGAGTGGCTGCCAAAGAGCTTTCCAACGAGGCACGGCTTTCCCTCCTGGCTCTTCGGGCGTGGGAGCTGTGGCCAGAGCCGCGGCCCTACCGGAAAATGCTTCGCAGTCTGGCGCGGCGGTGCCACGTGGGCGCCGGTGGCGCCGAGGCTGATGGCCGCCGCAAAGGCCGCAGCCCCACGGGCTGTAGGGAAACGCGAGCGGCTGCCAAAGAGCTTTCCAACGAGGCACGGCTTTCCCTCCTGGCTCTTCGGGCGTGGGAGCTGTGGCCAGAGCCACGGCCCTACCGGAAAATGCTTCGCAAGCTGGCGCGGCGGCGCCATGTGGGCGCCGGTGGCGCCGAGGCTGACGGCCGGCGCAAAGCCCGCAGGCCCACGGGCTGTGGGGCCACGCGAGCGGCTGCCAAAGAGCTTTCCAACGAGGCACGGCTTTCCCTCCTGGCTCTTCGGGTGTGGGAGCTGTGGCCAGAGCCGCGGCCCTACCGGAAAATGCTTCGCAGGCTGGTGCGGCGGCGCCAGGTAGGCGCCAGTGGCGCCGAGGCTGACGGCCGCCGCAAAGCCCGCAGCCCCACGGGCTGTGGGGCCACGCGATCGGCTGCCAAAGAGCTTTCCAACGAGGCACGGCTTTCCCTCCTGGCTCTTCGGGCGTGGGAGCTGTGGCCAGAGCCGCGGCCCTACCGGAAAATGCTTCGCAGGCTGGCGCGGCGGATACAGGTGGGCGCCGGTGGCGCCGAGGCTGACGGCCGCCGCAAAACCCGCAGCCCCACGGGCTGTGGGGCCACGCGAGCGGCTGCCGAAAAGCTTTCCAACGAGGCACGGCTTTCCCTCCTGGCTCTTCGGGCGTGGGAGCTATGGCCAGAGCCGCGGCCCTACCGGAAAATGCTTCGCAGGCTGGCGCGGCGGCGCCACATGGGCGCCGGTGGCGCCGAGGCTGACGGCTGCCGCAAAGCCCGCAGCCCCACGGGCTGTAGGGAAACGCGAGCGGCTGCCAAAGAGCTTTCCAACGAGGCACGGCTTTCCCTCCTGGCTCTTCAGGCGTGGGAGCTGTGGCCAGAGCCGCAGCCCTACCGGAAAATGCTTCGCAGGCTGGCGCGGCGGCGCCATGTGGGCGCCGGTGGCGCCGAGGCTGACGGCCGCCGCAAAGCCCGCAGCCCCACGGGCTGTGGGGCCACGCGAGCGGCTGCCAAAGAGCTTTCCAACGAGGCACGGCTTTCCCTCCTGGCTCTTCGGGCGTGGGAGCTGTCGCCAGAGCCGCGGCCCTACCGGAAAATGCTTCGCAGGCTGGCGCGGCGGCGCCACGTGGGGGCCGGTGGCGCCGAGGCTGACGGCCACCGCAAAGCCCGCAGCCCCACGGCCTGTGGGGCCACGCGACCGGCTTCCAAAGAGCTTTCCAATGAGGCACGGCTTTCCCTCCTGGCTCTTCGGGTGTCGGAGCTGTGGCCAGAGCCGCGGCCCTACCGGAAAATGCTTCGCAGGCTGGTGCAGCGGCGCCATGTTGGCGCCGCTGGCGCCGAGGCTGACGGCCGCCGCAAAGCCCGCAGCCCCACGGGCTGTAGGGAAACGCGAGTGGCTGCCAAAGAGCTTTCCAACGAGGCACGGCTTTCCCTCCTGGCTCTTCGGGCGTGGGAGCTGTGGCCAGAGCCGCGGCCCTACCGGAAAATGCTTCGCAGTCTGGCGCAGCGGCGCGACGTTGGTGCCGGTGGCGCCGAGGCTGACGGTCGCCGCAAAGCCCGCAGCCCCACGGGCTGTGGGGCCACGCGAGCGGCTGCCAAAGAGCTTTCCAACGAGCCACGGCTTTCCCTCCTGGCTCTTCGGGCGTGGGAGCTGTGGCCAGAGCCACGGCCCTACCGGAAAATGCTTCGCAAGCTGGCGCGGCGGCGCCATGTGGGCGCCGGTGGCGCCGAGGCTGACGGCCGGCGCAAAGCCCGCAGCCCCACGGACTGTGGGGCCACGCGAGCGGCTGCCAAAGAGCTTTCCAACGAGGCACGGCTTTCCCTCCTGGCTCTTCGGGTGTGGGAGCTGTGGCCAGAGCCGCGGCCCTACCGGAAAATGCTTCGCAGGCTGGTGCGGCGGCGCCAGGTAGGCGCCAGTGGCGCCGAGGCTGACGGCCGCCGCAAAGCCCGCAGCCGCACGGGCTGTAGGGAAACGCGAGCGGCTGCCAAAGAGCTTTCCAACGAGGCACGGCTTTCCTTCCTGGCTCTTCGGGCGTGGGAGCTGTGGCCAGAGCCGCAGCCCTACCGGAAAATGCTTCGCAGTCTGGCGCGGCGGCACGACGTTGGTGCCGGTGGCGCCGAGTCTGACAGCCGCCGCAAAGCCCGCAGCACCACGGGCTGTGGGGCCACGCGAGCGGATGCCAAAGAGCTTTCCAACGAGGCACGGCTTTCCCTCCTGGCTCTTCGGGCGTGGGAGCTGTGGCCAGAGCCGCGGCCCTACCGGAAAATGCTTCGCAGGCTGGCGCGGCAGATACAGGTGGGCGCCGGTGGCGCCGAGGCTGACGGCCGCCGCAAAACCCGCAGCCCCACGGGCTGTGGGGCCACGCGAGCGGCTGCCGAAAAGCTTTCCAACGAGGCACGGCTTTCCCTCCTTGCTCTTCGGGCGTGGGAGCTGTGGCCAGAGCCGCGGCCCTACCGGAAAATGCTTCGCAGGCTGGCGCGGAGGATCCAGGTGGGCGTCGGTGGCGCCGAGGCTGACGGCCGCCGCAAAGCCCGCAGCCCCACGGGCTGTAGGGAAACGCGAGCGGCTGCCAAAGAGCTTTCCAAGGAGGCACGGCTTTCCCTCCTGGCTCTTCGGGCGTGGGAGCTGTCGCCAGAGCCGCGGCCCTACCGGAAAATGCTTCGCAGGCTAGCGCGGCGGCGCCATGTGGGCGCCGGTGGCGCCGAGGCTGACGGCCGCCGCAAATCCCGCAGCCCCACGCGCTGTGGGGCCACGCGAGCGGCTGCCAAAGAGCTTTCCAACGAGGCACGGCTTTCCCTCCTGGCTCTTCGGGCGTGGGAGCTGTGGCCAGAGCCGCGGCCCTACCGGAAAATGCTTCGCAGGCTGGTGCGGCGGCGCCACGTGGGCGCCGGTGGCGCCGTGTCTGACAGCCGCTGCAAAGCCCGCAGCCCCACGGGCTGTGGGACCACTCGAGCGGCTGCCAAAGAGCTTTCCAAGGAGGCACGGCTTTCCCTCCTAGTTCTTCGGGCGTGGGAGGTGTGGCCAGAGCCACGGCCCTACCGGAAAATGCTTCGCAGCTGGCGCGGCGGCGCCACGTGGGTGCCAGTGTCGCCAAGGCTGACGGCCGCCACAAAGCCCGCAGCCCCACGGGCTGTAGGGCCACACGAGCGGCTGCCAAAGAGCTTTCCAACGAGGCACGGCTTTCCCTCCTGGCTCTTCGGGCGTGGGAGCTGTGGCCAGAGCCGCGGCCCTACCGGAAAATGCTTCGCAGGCTGGCGCGGAGGATCCAGGTGGGCGTCGGTGGCGCCGTGTCTGACAGCCGCTGCAAAGCCCGCAGCCCCACGGGCTGTGGGGCCACGCGAGCGGCTGCCAAGAAGCTTTCCAACGAGGCACGGCTTTCCCTCCTGGCTCTTCGGGCGTGGGAGCTGTGACCAGAGCCGCGGCCATACCGGAAAATGCTTCGCAGGCTGGCGCGGCGGCGCCATGTGGGCGCCGGTGGCGCCGAGGCTGACGGCCGCCGCAAAGCCCGCAGCCCCACGGGCTGTGGGGCACGCGAGCGGCTGCCAAAGAGCTTTCCAACGAGGCACGGCTTTCCCTCCTGGCTTTTCGGGCGTGGGAGCTATGGCCAGAGCCGCGGCCCTACCGGAAAATGCTTCGCAGGCTGGCGCGGCGGCGCCATGTGGGCGCCGGTGGCGCCGAGGCTGATGGCCGCCGCAAAGCCCGCAGCCCCACGGGCTGTGGGGCCACGCGAGCGGCTGCCAAAGAGCTTTCCAACGAGGGATGGCTTTCCCTCCTGGCTCTTCGGGCGTGGGAGCTATGGCCAAAGCCGCGGCCCTACCGGAAAATGCTTCGCAGGCTAGCGCGGCGGCGCCATGTGGGCGCCGGTGGCGCCGAGGCTGACGGCCGCCGCAAATCCCGCAGCCCCACGCGCTGTGGGGCCACGCGAGCGGCTGCCAAAGAGCTTTCCAACGAGGCACGGCTTTCCCTCCTGGCTCTTCGGGCGTGGGAGCTGTGGCCAGAGCCGCGGCCCTACCGGAAAATGCTTCGCAGGCTGGTGCGGCGGCGCCACGTGGGCGCCGGTGGCGCCGTGTCTGACAGCCGCTGCAAAGCCCGCAGCCCCACGGGCTGTGGGACCACTCGAGCGCCTGCCAAAGAGCTTTCCAACGAGGCACGGCTTTCCCTCCTGGCTCTTCGGCCGTGGGAGCTGTGGCCAGAGCCGCGGCCCTACCGGAAAATGCTTCGCAGGCTGGCGCGGAGGCGCCATGTGGGCGCCGGTGGCGCCGAGGCTGACGGCCGCCGCAAAGCCCGCAGCCCCACGGGCTGTGGGGCCACGCGAGCGGCTGCCAAAGAGCTTTCCAACGAGGCACGGCTTTCCCTCCTGGCTCTTCGGGCGTTGGAGCTGTGGCCAGAGCCCTGGCCCTACCGGAAAATGCTTCACAGGCTGGCGCGGCGGATCCAGGTGGGCGCCGGTGGCGCCGAGGCTGACGGCCGCCGCAAAGCCCGCAGCTCCACGGGCTGTGGGGCCACGCGAGCGGCTGCCAAAGAGCTTTCCAACGAGGCACGGCTTTCCCTCCTGGCTCTTCGGGCGTGGGAGCTGTGGCCAGAGCCGCGGCCCTACTGGAAAATGCTTCGCAGGCTGGCGCGGCGGCGCCACGTGGGCGCCGGTGGCGCCGAGGCTGACGGCCGCTGCAAAGCCCGCAGCCCCATGGGCTGTGGGGCCACGCGAGCGGCTGCCAAAGAGCTTTCCAACGAGGCACGGCTTTCCCTCCTGGTTCTTCAGGCGTGGGAGCTGTGGCCAGAGCCGCGGCCCTACCGGAAAATGCTTCGCGGGCTGGCGCAGCGGCGCCAGGTGGGCGCCGGTGGCGCTGAGGCTGACGGCCGCCGCAAAGCCCGCAGCCCCACGGGCTGTGGGGCCACGCGAGCGCCTGCCAAAGAGCTTTCCAACGAGGCACGGCTTTCCCTCCTGGCTCTTCGGGCATGGGAGCTATGGCCAGAGCCGCGGCCCTACCGGAAAATGCTTCGCAGGCTGGCGCGGCGGCGCCAGGTGGGCGCCGGTGGCGCCGAGGCTGACGGCCGCCGCAAAGCCCGCAGCCCCACGGGCTGTGGGGCCACGCGAGCGGCTGCCAAAGAGCTTTCCAAGGAGGCACGGCTTTCCCTCCTGGTTCTTCGGGCGTGGGAGGTGTGGCCAGAGCCACGGCACTACCGGAAAATGCTTCGCAGCTGGCGCGGCGGCGCCACGTGGGTGCCAGTGTCGCCAAGGCTGACGGCCGCCACAAAGCCCGCAGCCCCACGGGCTGTAGGGCCACACGAGCGGCTGCCAAAGAGCTTTCCAACGAGGCACGGCTTTCCCTCCTGGCTCTTCGGGCGTGGGAGCTGTGGCCAGAGCCGCGGCCCTACCGGAAAATGCTTCGCAGGCTGGCGCGGAGGATCCAGGTGGGCGTCGGTGGCGCCGAGGCTGACGGCCGCCGCAAAGCCCGCAGCCCCACGGGCTGTGGGGCCACGCGAGCGGCTGCCAAGAAGCTTTCCAACGAGGCATGGCTTTCCCTCCTGGCTCTTCGGGCGTGGGAGCTGTGGCCAGAGCCGCGGCCCTACCGGAAAATGCTTCGCAGGCTGGCGCGGCGGCGGCATGTGGGCGCCGGTGGCGCCGAGGCTGACGGCCGCCGCAAATCCCGCAGCCCCACGCGCTGTGGGGCCACGCGAGCGGCTGCCAAAGAGCTTTCCAACGAGGCACGTCTTTCCCTCCTGGCTTTTCGGGCGTGGGAGCTATGGCCAGAGCCGCGGCCCTACCGGAAAATGCTTCGCAGGCTGGCGCGGCGGCGCCATGTGGGCGCCGGTGGCGCCGAGGCTGACGGCCGCCGCAAAGCCCGCAGCCCCACGGGCTGTAGGGAAACGCGAGCGGCTGCCAAAGAGCTTTCCAAGGAGGCACGGCTTTCCCTCATGGCTCTTCGGCCGTGGGAGCTGTGGCCAGAGCCGCGGCCCTACCGGAAAATGCTTCGCAGGCTGGCGCGGCGGATCCAGGTGGGCGCCGGTGGCGCCGAGGCTGACGGCCGCCGCAAAGCCCGCAGCCCCACGGGCTGTGGGGCCACTCAAGCGGCTGCCAAAGAGCTTTCCAACGAGGCACGGCTTTCCCTCCTGGCTCTTCGGGTGTGGGAGCTGTGGCCAGAGCCGCGGCCCTACCGGAAAATGCTTCGCAGGCTGGCGCGGAGGATCCAGGTGGGCGCCGGTGGCGCCGAGGCTGACGGCCGCCGCAAAGCCCGCAGCCCCACGGGCTATAGGGAAACGCGAGCGGCTGCCAAAGAGCTTTCCAACGAGGCACGGCTTTCCCTCCTCGCTCTTCGGGCGTGGGAGCTGTGGCCAGAGCCGCGGCCCTACCGGAAAATGCTTCACGGGCTGGCGCGGAGGATCCAGGTGGGCGCCGGTGGCGCCGAGGCTGACGGCCGCCGCAAAGCCCGCAGCCCCACGGGCTGTGGGGCCACGCGAGCGACTGCCAAAGAGCTTTCCAACGAGGCACGGCTTTCCCTCCTGGCTCTTCGGGTGTGGGAGCTGTGGCCAGAGCCACAGCCCTACTGGAAAATGCTTCGCAGGCTGGCGCGGTGGCGCCGAGGCTGACGACCGCCACAAAGCCCGCAGCCCCACGGGCTGTAGGGAAACGCGAGCGGCTGCCAAAGAGCTTTCCAACGAGGCACGGCTTTCCTTCCTGGCTCTTCGGGCGTGGGAACTGTCGCCAGAGCCGCGGCCCTACCGGAAAATGCTTCGCAGGCTGGCGCGGCGGCGCCACGTGGGGGCCGGTGCCTCCGAGGCTGACGGCCACCGCAAAGCCCGCAGCCCCACGGCCTGTGGGGCCACGCGACCGGCTTCCAAAGAGCTTTCCAATGAGGCACGGCTTTCCCTCCTGGCTCTTCGGGTGTCGGAGCTGTGGCCAGAGCCGCGGCCCTACGGGAAAATGCTTCGCAGGCTGGTGCAGCGGCGCCATGTTGGCGCCGCTGGCGCCGAGGCTGACGGCCGCCGCAAAGCCCGCAGCCCCACGGGCTGTAGGGAAACGCGAGTGGCTGCCAAAGAGCTTTCCAACGAGGCACGGCTTTCCCTCCTGGCTCTTCGGGCGTGGGAGCTGTGGCCAGAGCCGCGGCCCTACCGGAAAATGCTTCGCAGTCTGGCGCAGCGGCGCGACGTTGGTGCCGGTGGCGCCGAGGCTGACGGTCGCCGCAAAGCCCGCAGCCCCACGGGCTGTGGGGCCACGCGAGCGGCTGCCAAAGAGCTTTCCAACGAGCCACGGCTTTCCCTCCTGGCTCTTCGGGCGTGGGAGCTGTGGCCAGAGCCACGGCCCTACCGGAAAATGCTTCGCAAGCTGGCGCGGCGGCGCCATGTGGGCGCCGGTGGCGCCGAGGCTGACGGCCGGCGCAAAGCCCGCAGCCCCACGGGCTGTAGGGCCACGCGAGCGGCTGCCAAAGAGCTTTCCAACGAGGCACGGCTTTCCCTCCTGGCTCTTCGGACGTGGGAGCTGTGGCCAGAGCCGCGGCCCTACCGGAAAATGCTTCGCAGGCTGGTGCGGCGGCGCCAGGTAGGCGCCAGTGGCGCCGAGGCTGACGGCCGCCGCAAAGCCCGCAGCCCCACGGGCTGTGGGGCCACGCGATCGGCTGCCAAAGAGCTTTCCAACGAGGCACGGCTTTCCCTCCTGGCTCTTCGGGCGTGGGAGCTGTGGCCAGAGCCGCGGCCCTACCGGAAAATGCTTCGCAGGCTGGCGCGGCGGATACAGGTGGGCGCCGGTGGCGCCGAGGCTGACGGCCGCCGCAAAACCCGCAGCCCCACGGGCTGTGGGGCCACGCGAGCGGCTGCCGAAAAGCTTTCCAACGAGGCACGGCTTTCCCTCCTGGCTCTTCGGGCGTGGGAGCTCTGGCCAGAGCCGCGGCCCTACCGGAAAATGCTTCGCAGGCTGGCGCGGCGGCGCCACATGGGCGCCGGTGGCGCCGAGGCTGACGGCTGCCGCAAAGCCCGCAGCCCCACGGGCTGTAGGGAAACGCGAGCGGCTGCCAAAGAGCTTTCCAACGAGGCACGGCTTTCCCTCCTGGCTCTTCAGGCGTGGGAGCTGTGGCCAGAGCCGCAGCCCTACCGGAAAATGCTTCGCAGGCTGGCGCGGCGGCGCCATGTGGGCGCCGGTGGCGCCGAGGCTGACGGCCGCCGCAAAGCCCGCAGCCCCACGGGCTGTGGGGCCACGCGAGCGGCTGCCAAAGAGCTTTCCAACGAGGCACGGCTTTCCCTCCTGGCTCTTCGGGCGTGGGAGCTGTGGCCAGAGCCGCGGCCCTACCGGAAAATGCTTCGCAGTCTGGCGCGGCGGCGCGACGTGGGTGCCAGTGGCGCCGAGGCTGACGGCCGCCGCAAAGCCCGCAGCCCCACGGGCTGTAGGGAAACGCGAGCGGCTGCCAAAGAGCTTTCCAACGAGGCACGGCTTTCCCTCCTGGCTCTTCGGGCGTGGGAGCTGTCGCCAGAGCCGCGGCCCTACCGGAAAATGCTTCGCAGGCTGGCGCGGCGGCGCCACGTGGGGGCCGGTGGCGCCGAGGCTGACGGCCACCGCAAAGCCCGCAGCCCCACGGCCTGTGGGGCCACGCGACCGGCTTCCAAAGAGCTTTCCAATGAGGCACGGCTTTCCCTCCTGGCTCTTCGGGTGTCGGAGCTGTGGCCAGAGCCGCGGCCCTACCAGAAAATGCTTCGCAGGCTGGTGCAGCGGCGCCATGTTGGCACCGCTGGCGCCGAGGCTGACGGCCGCCGCAAAGCCCGCAGCCCCACGGGCTGTAGGGAAACGCGAGTGGCTGCCAAAGAGCTTTCCAACGAGGCACGGCTTTCCCTCCTGGCTCTTCGGGCGTGGGAGCTGTGGCCAGAGCCGCGGCCCTACCGGAAAATGCTTCGCAGTCTGGCGCAGCGGCGCGACGTTGGTGCCGGTGGCGCCGAGGCTGACGGTCGCCGCAAAGCCCGCAGCCCCACGGGCTGTGGGGCCACGCGAGCGGCTGCCAAAGAGCTTTCCAACGAGCCACGGCTTTCCCTCCTGGCTCTTCGGGCGTGGGAGCTGTGGCCAGAGCCACGGCCCTACCGGAAAATGCTTCGCAAGCTGGCGCGGCGGCGCCATGTGGGCGCCGGTGGCGCCGAGGCTGACGGCCGGCGCAAAGCCCGCAGCCCCACGGACAGTGGGGCCACGCGAGCGGCTGCCAAAGAGCTTTCCAACGAGGCACGGCTTTCCCTCCTGGCTCTTCGGGTGTGGGAGCTGTCGCCAGAGCCACGGCCCTACCGGAAAATGCTTCGCAGGCTGGTGCGGCGGCGCCAGGTAGGCGCCAGTGGCGCCGAGGCTGACGGCCGCCGCAAAGCCCGCAGCCGCACGGGCTGTAGGGAAACGCGAGCGGCTGCCAAAGAGCTTTCCAACGAGGCACGGCTTTCCTTCCTGGCTCTTCGGGCGTGGGAGCTGTGGCCAGAGCCGCAGCCCTACCGGAAAATGCTTCGCAGTCTGGCGCGGCGGCACGACGTTGGTGCCGGTGGCGCCGAGTCTGACAGCCGCCGCAAAGCCCGCAGCACCACGGGCTGTGGGGCCACGCGAGCGGATGCCAAAGAGCTTTCCAACGAGGCACGGCTTTCCCTCCTGGCTCTTCGGGCGTGGGAGCTGTGGCCAGAGCCGCGGCCCTACCGGAAAATGCTTCGCAGGCTGGCGCGGCGGATACAGGTGGGCGCCGGTGGCGCCGAGGCTGACGGCCGCCGCAAAACCCGCAGCCCCACGGGCTGTGGGGCCACGCGAGCGGCTGCCGAAAAGCTTTCCAACGAGGCACGGCTTTCCCTCCTGGCTCTTCGGGCGTGGGAGCTATGGCCAGAGCCGCGGCCCTACCGGAAAATGCTTCGCAGGCTGGCGCGGCGGCGCCACATGGGCGCCGGTGGCGCCGAGGCTGACGGCTGCCACAAAGCCCGCAGCCCCACGGGCTGTAGGGAAACGCGAGCGGCTGCCAAAGAGCTTTCCAACGAGGCACGGCTTTCCCTCCTGGCTCTTCAGGCGTGGGAGCTGTGGCCAGAGCCGCGGCCCTACCGGAAAATGCTTCGCAGGCTGGCGCGGCGGCGCCATGTGGGCGCCGGTGGCGCCGAGGCTGACGGCCGCCGCAAAGCCCGCAGCCCCACGGGCTGTGGGGCCACGCGAGCGGCTGCCAAAGAGCTTTCCAACGAGGCACGGCTTTCCCTCCTGGCTCTTCGGGCGTGGGAGCTGTGGCCAGAGCCGCGGCCCTACCGGAAAATGCTTCGCAGGCTGGCGCGGCGGCGCCACGTGGGCGCCGGTGGCGCCGAGGCTGACGGCCGCTGCAAAGCCCGCAGCCCCATGGGCTGTGGGGCCACGCGAGCGGCTGCCAAAGAGCTTTCCAACGAGGCACGGCTTTCCCTCCTGGCTCTTCGGGCGTGGGAGCTGTGGCCAGAGCCGCGGCCCTACCGGAAAATGCTTCGCAGGCTGGCGCGGCGGCGCTATGTGGGCGCCGGTGGCGCCGAGGCTGACGGCCGCCGCAAAGCCCGCAGCCCCACGGGCTGTGGGGCCACGCGAGCGGCTGCCAAAGAGCTTTCCAACGAGGCACGGCTTTCCCTCCTGGCTCTTCGGGCGTGGGAGCTGTGGCCAGAGCCACGGCCCTACCGGAAAATGCTTCGCAGGCTGGCGCGGCAGCGCCATGTGGGCGCCGGTGGCGCCGAGGCTGACGGCCGCCGCAAAGCCCGCAGCCCCACGGGCTGTGGGGCCACGCGAGAGGCTGCCAAAGAGCTTTCCAACGAGGCACGGCTTTTCCTCCTGGCTCTTCGGGCGTGGGAGGTGTGGCCAGAGACGCGGCCCTACCGGAAAATGCTTCGCTGGCTGGCGCGGCGGTGCCACGTGGGCGCCGGTGGCGCCGAGGCTGACGGCCGACGCAAAGCCCGCAGCCCCACGGGCTGTGGGGCCACGCGAGCGGCTGCCAAAGGGCTTTCCAACGAGGCACGGCTTTCCCTCCTGGCTCTTCGGGTGTGGGAGCTGTCGCCAGAGCCACGGCCCTACCGGAAAATGCTTCGCAGGCTGGCGCGGCGGCGCCATGTGGGCGCCGGTGGCGCCGAGGCTGACGGCCGCCGCAAAGCCCGCAGCCCCACGGGCTGTGGGGCCACGCGAGCGGCTGCCAAAGAGCTTTCCAAGGAGGCACGGCTTTCCCTCCTGGTTCTTCGGGCGTGGGAGGTGTGGCCAGAGCCACGGCCCTACCGGAAAATGCTTCGCAGCTGGCGCGGCGGCGCCACGTGGGTGCCTGTGTCGCCAAGGCTGACGGCCGCCACAAAGCCCGCAGCCCCACGGGCTGTAGGGCCACACGAGCGGCTGCCAAAGAGCTTTCCAACGAGGCACGGCTTTCCCTCCTTGCTCTTCGGGCGTGGGAGCTGTGGCCAGAGCCGCGGCCCTACCGGAAAATGCTTCGCAGGCTGGCGCGGAGGATCCAGGTGGGCGTCGGTGGCGCCGAGGCTGACGGCCGCCGCAAAGCCCGCAGCCCCACGGGCTGTGGGGCCACGCGAGCGGCTGCCAAGAAGCTTTCCAACGAGGCACGGCTTTCCCTCCTGGCTCTTCGGGCGTGGGAGCTGTGGCCAGAGCCGCGGCCCTACCGGAAAATGCTTCGCAGGCTGGCGCGGCGGCGCCATGTGGGCGCCGGTGGCGCCGAGGCTGACGGCCGCCGCAAAGCCCGCAGCCCCACGCGCTGTGGGGCCACGCGAGCGGCTGCCAAAGAGCTTTCCAACGAGGCACGGCTTTCCCTCCTGGCTTTTCGGGCGTGGGAGCTGTGGCCAGAGCCGCGGCCCTACCGGAAAATGCTTCGCAGGCTGGCGCGGCGGCGCCATGTGGGCGCCGGTGGCGCCGAGGCTGACGGCCGCCGCAAAGCCCGCAGCCCCACGGGCTGTAGGGAAACGCGAGCGGCTGCCAAAGAGCTTTCCAAGGAGGCACGGCTTTCCCTCCTGGCTCTTCGGGCGTGGGAGCTGTCGCCAGAGCCGCGGCCCTACCGGAAAATGCTTCGCAGGCTGGCGCGGCGGCGCCACGTGGGGGCCGGTGGCGCCGAGGCTGACGGCCGCCGCAAATCCCGCAGCCCCACGCGCTGTGGGGCCATGCGAGCGGCTGCCAAAGAGCTTTCCAACGAGGCACGGCTTTCCCTCCTGGCTCTTCGGGCGTGGGAGCTGTGGCCAGAGCCGCAGCCCTACCAGAAAATGCTTCGCAGGCTGGCGCGGAGGATCCAGGTGGGCGTCGGTGGCGCCGTGTCTGACAGCCGCTGCAAAGCCCGCAGCCCCACGGGCTGTGGGGCCACGCGAGCGGCTGCCAAGAAGCTTTCCAACGAGGCACGGCTTTCCCTCCTGGCTCTTCGGGCGTGGGAGCTGTGGCCAGAGCCGCGGCCATACCGGAAAATGCTTCGCAGGCTGGCGCGGCGGCGCCATGTGGGCGCCGGTGGCGCCGAGGCTGACGGCCGCCGCAAAGCCCGCAGCCCCACGGGCTGTGGGGCACGCGAGCGGCTGCCAAAGAGCTTTCCAACGAGGCACGGCTTTCCCTCCTGGCTTTTCGGGCGTGGGAGCTATGGCCAGAGCCGCGGCCCTACCGGAAAATGCTTCGCAGGCTGGCGCGGCGGCGCCATGTGGGCGCCGGTGGCGCCGAGGCTGATGGCCGCCGCAAAGCCCGCAGCCCCACGGGCTGTGGGGCCACGCGAGCGGCTGCCAAAGAGCTTTCCAACGAGGGATGGCTTTCCCTCCTGGCTCTTCGGGCGTGGGAGCTATGGCCAAAGCCGCGGCCCTACCGGAAAATGCTTCGCAGGCTAGCGCGGCGGCGCCATGTGGGCGCCGGTGGCGCCGAGGCTGACGGCCGCCGCAAATCCCGCAGCCCCACGCGCTGTGGGGCCACGCGAGCGGCTGCCAAAGAGCTTTCCAACGAGGCACGGCTTTCCCTCCTGGCTCTTCGGGCGTGGGAGCTGTGGCCAGAGCCGCGGCCCTACCGGAAAATGCTTCGCAGGCTGGTGCGGCGGCGCCACGTGGGCGCCGGTGGCGCCGTGTCTGACAGCCGCTGCAAAGCCCGCAGCCCCACGGGCTGTGGGACCACTCGAGCGCCTGCCAAAGAGCTTTCCAACGAGGCACGGCTTTCCCTCCTGGCTCTTCGGCCGTGGGAGCTGTGGCCAGAGCCGCGGCCCTACCGGAAAATGCTTCGCAGGCTGGCGCGGCGGCGCCATGTGGGCGCCGGTGGCGCCGAGGCTGACGGCCGCCGCAAAGCCCGCAGCCCCACGGGCTGTGGGGCCACGCGAGCGGCTGCCAAAGAGCTTTCCAACGAGGCACGGCTTTCCCTCCTGGCTCTTCGGGTGTGGGAGCTGTGGCCAGAGCCCTGGCCCTACCGGAAAATGCTTCACAGGCTGGCGCGGCGGATCCAGGTGGGCGCCGGTGGCGCCGAGGCTGACGGCCGCCGCAAAGCCCGCAGCCCCACGGGCTGTGGGGCCACGCGAGCGGCTGCCAAAGAGCTTTCCAACGAGGCACGGCTTTCCCTCCTGGCTCTTCGGGCGTGGGAGCTGTGGCCAGAGCCGCGGCCCTACCGGAAAATGCTTCGCGGGCTGGCGCAGCGGCGCCAGGTGGGCGCCGGTGGCGCTGAGGCTGACGGCCGCCGCAAAGCCCGCAGCCCCACGGGCTGTGGGGCCACGCGAGCGCCTGCCAAAGAGCTTTCCAACGAGGCACGGCTTTCCCTCCTGGCTCTTCGGGCATGGGAGCTATGGCCAGAGCCGCGGCCCTACCGGAAAACGCTTCGCAGGCTGGCGCGGCGGCGCCAGGTGGGCGCCGGTGGCGCCGAGGCTGACGGCCGCCGCAAAGCCCGCAGCCCCACGGGCTGTGGGGCCACGCGAGCGGCTGCCAAAGAGCTTTCCAAGGAGGCACGGCTTTCCCTCCTGGTTCTTCGGGCGTGGGAGGTGTGGCCAGAGCCACGGCACTACCGGAAAATGCTTCGCAGCTGGCGCGGCGGCGCCACGTGGGTGCCAGTGTCGCCAAGGCTGACGGCCGCCACAAAGCCCGCAGCCCCACGGGCTGTAGGGCCACGCGAGCGGCTGCCAAAGAGCTTTCCAACGAGGCACGGCTTTCCCTCCTGGCTCTTCGGGCGTGGGAGCTGTGGCCAGAGCCGCGGCCCTACCGGAAAATGCTTCGCAGGCTGGCGCGGAGGATCCAGGTGGGCGTCGGTGGCGCCGAGGCTGACGGCCGCCGCAAAGCCCGCAGCCCCACGGGCTGTGGGGCCACGCGAGCGGCTGCCAAGAAGCTTTCCAACGAGGCATGGCTTTCCCTCCTGGCTCTTCGGGCGTGGGAGCTGTGGCCAGAGCCGCGGCCCTACCGGAAAATGCTTCGCAGGCTGGCGCGGCGGCGGCATGTGGGCGCCGGTGGCGCCGAGGCTGACGGCCGCCGCAAATCCCGCAGCCCCACGCGCTGTGGGGCCACGCGAGCGGCTGCCAAAGAGCTTTCCAACGAGGCACGTCTTTCCCTCCTGGCTTTTCGGGCGTGGGAGCTATGGCCAGAGCCGCGGCCCTACCGGAAAATGCTTCGCAGGCTGGCGCGGCGGCGCCATGTGGGCGCCGGTGGCGCCGAGGCTGACGGCCGCCGCAAAGCCCGCAGCCCCACGGGCTGTAGGGAAACGCGAGCGGCTGCCAAAGAGCTTTCCAAGGAGGCACGGCTTTCCCTCCTGGCTCTTCGGCCGTGGGAGCTGTGGCCAGAGCCGCGGCCCTACCGGAAAATGCTTCGCAGGCTGGCGCGGCGGATCCAGGTGGGCGCCGGTGGCGCCGAGGCTGACGGCCGCCGCAAAGCCCGCAGCCCCACGGGCTGTGGGGCCACTCAAGCGGCTGCCAAAGAGCTTTCCAACGAGGCACGGCTTTCCCTCCTGGCTCTTCGGGTGTGGGAGCTGTGGCCAGAGCCGCGGCCCTACCGGAAAATGCTTCGCAGGCTGGCGCGGAGGATCCAGGTGGGCGCCGGTGGCGCCGAGGCTGACGGCCGCCGCAAAGCCCGCAGCCCCACGGGCTATAGGGAAACGCGAGCGGCTGCCAAAGAGCTTTCCAACGAGGCACGGCTTTCCCTCCTCGCTCTTCGGGCGTGGGAGCTGTGGCCAGAGCCGCGGCCCTACCGGAAAATGCTTCACGGGCTGGCGCGGAGGATCCAGGTGGGCGCCGGTGGCGCCGAGGCTGACGGCCGCCGCAAAGCCCGCAGCCCCACGGGCTGTGGGGCCACGCGAGCGACTGCCAAAGAGCTTTCCAACGAGGCACGGCTTTCCCTCCTGGCTCTTCGGGTGTGGGAGCTGTGGCCAGAGCCACAGCCCTACTGGAAAATGCTTCGCAGTCTGGCACGGCGGCGCGACGTTTGTGCCGGTGGCGCCGAGGCTGACGGCCGCCGCAAAGCCCGCAGCCCCATGGGCTGTGGGGCCACACGAGCGCCTGCCAAAGAGCTTTCCAAAGAGGCACGGCTTTCCCTCCTGGCTCTTCGGGCGTGGGAGATGTGGCCAGAGCCGCGGCCCTACCGGAAAATGCTTCGCAGGCTGGCGCGGCGGCGCGACATGGGTGCCGGTGGCGCCGAGGCTGACGACCGCCACAAAGCCCGCAGCCCAACGGGCTGTAGGGAAACGCGAGCGGCTGCCAAAGAGCTTTCCAACGACGCACGGCTTTCCTTCCTGGCGCTTCAGGCGTGGGAGCTGTCGCCAGAGACGCGGCCCTACCGGAAAATGCTTCGCAGGCTGGCGCGGCGGTGCCACGTGGGCGCCGGTGGCGCCGAGGCTGATGGCCGCCGCAAAGCCCGCAGCCCCACGGGCTGTGGGGCCACGCGAGCGGCTGCCAAAGAGCTTTCAAACGAGGCACGGCTTTCCCTCCTGGCTCTTCGGGCGTGGGAGCTGTGGCCAGAGCCGCGGCCCTACCGGAAAATGCTTCGCAGGCTGGCGCGGTGGCGCCGAGGCTGACGACCGCCACAAAGCCCGCAGCCCCACGGGCTGTAGGGAAACGCGAGCGGCTGCCAAAGAGCTTTCCAACGAGGCACGGCTTTCCTTCCTGGCGCTTCAGGCGTGGGAGCTGTCGCCAGAGACGCGGCCCTACCGGAAAATGCTTCGCAGGCTGGCGCGGCGGTGCCACGTGGGCGCCGGTGGCGCCGAGGCTGATGGCCGCCGCAAAGCCCGCAGCCCCATGGGCTGTGGGGCCACGCGAGCGGCTGCCAAAGAGCTTTCCAACGAGGCACGGCTTTCCCTCCTGGCTCTTCGGGCGTGGGAGCTGTGGCCAGAGCCGCGGCCCTACCGGAAAATGCTTCGCAGGCTGGCGCGGCGGCGCGACGTGGGTGCCGGTGGCGCCGAGGCTGACGACCGCCACAAAGCCCGCAGCCCCACGGGCTGTAGGGAAACGCGAGCGGCTGCCAAGAAGCTTTCCAACGAGGCACGGCTTTCCCTCCTGGCTCTTCGGGCGTGGGAGCTGTGGCCAGAGCCGCGGCCCTACCGGAAAATGCTTCGCAGGCTGGCGCGGTGGCGCCGAGGCTGACGGCCGCCGCAAAGCCCGCAGCCCCACGGGCTGTAGGGAAACGCGAGCGGCTGCCAAAGAGCTTTCCAACGAGGCACGGCTTTCCCTCCTGGCTCTTCGGGCGTGGGAGCTGTCGCCAGAGCCGCGGCCCTACCGGAAAATGCTTCGCAGGCTGGCGCGGCGGCGCCACGTGGGGGCCGGTGGCGCCGAGGCTGACGGCCACCGCAAAGCCCGCAGCCCCACGGCCTGTGGGGCCACGCGACCGGCTTCCAAAGAGCTTTCCAATGAGGCACGGCTTTCCCTCCTGGCTCTTCGGGTGTCGGAGCTGTGGCCAGAGCCGCGGCCCTACCGGAAAATGCTTCGCAGGCTGGTGCAGCGGCGCCATGTTGGCGCCGCTGGCGCCGAGGCTGAGCGCCGCCGCAAAGCCCGCAGCCCCACGGGCTGTAGGGAAACGCGAGTGGCTGCCAAAGAGCTTTCCAACGAGGCACGGCTTTCCCTCCTGGCTCTTCGGGCGTGGGAGCTGTGGCCAGAGCCGCGGCCCTACCGGAAAATGCTTCGCAGTCTGGCGCAGCGGCGCGACGTTGGTGCCGGTGGCGCCGAGGCTGACGGTCGCCGCAAAGCCCGCAGCCCCACGGGCTGTAGGGAAACGCGAGTGGCTGCCAAAGAGCTTTCCAACGAGGCACGGCTTTCCCTCCTGGCTCTTCGGGCGTGGGAGCTGTGGCCAGAGCCGCGGCCCTACCGGAAAATGCTTCGCAGGCTGGCGCGGCGGATACAGGTGGGCGCCGGTGGCGCCGAGGCTGACGGCCGCCGCAAAACCCGCAGCCCCACGGGCTGTGGGGCCACGCGAGCGGCTGCCGAAAAGCTTTCCAACGAGGCACGGCTTTCCCTCCTGGCTCTTCGGGCGTGGGAGCTATGGCCAGAGCCGCGGCCCTACCGGAAAATGCTTCGCAGGCTGGCGCGGCGGCGCCACATGGGCGCCGGTGGCGCCGAGGCTGACGGCTGCCACAAAGCCCGCAGCCCCACGGGCTGTAGGGAAACGCGAGCGGCTGCCAAAGAGCTTTCCAACGAGGCACGGCTTTCCCTCCTGGCTCTTCAGGCGTGGGAGCTGTGGCCAGAGCCGCGGCCCTACCGGAAAATGCTTCGCAGGCTGGCGCGGCGGCGCCATGTGGGCGCCGGTGGCGCCGAGGCTGACGGCCGCCGCAAAGCCCGCAGCCCCACGGGCTGTGGGGCCACGCGAGCGGCTGCCAAAGAGCTTTCCAACGAGGCACGGCTTTCCCTCCTGGCTCTTCGGGCGTGGGAGCTGTGGCCAGAGCCGCGGCCCTACCGGAAAATGCTTCGCAGGCTGGCGCGGCGGCGCCACGTGGGCGCCGGTGGCGCCGAGGCTGACGGCCGCTGCAAAGCCCGCAGCCCCATGGGCTGTGGGGCCACGCGAGCGGCTGCCAAAGAGCTTTCCAACGAGGCACGGCTTTCCCTCCTGGCTCTTCGGGCGTGGGAGCTGTGGCCAGAGCCGCGGCCCTACCGGAAAATGCTTCGCAGGCTGGCGCGGCGGCGCTATGTGGGCGCCGGTGGCGCCGAGGCTGACGGCCGCCGCAAAGCCCGCAGCCCCACGGGCTGTGGGGCCACGCGAGCGGCTGCCAAAGAGCTTTCCAACGAGGCACGGCTTTCCCTCCTGGCTCTTCGGGCGTGGGAGCTGTGGCCAGAGCCACGGCCCTACCGGAAAATGCTTCGCAGGCTGGCGCGGCAGCGCCATGTGGGCGCCGGTGGCGCCGAGGCTGACGGCCGCCGCAAAGCCCGCAGCCCCACGGGCTGTGGGGCCACGCGAGCGGCTGCCAAAGAGCTTTCAAACGAGGCACGGCTTTCCCTCCTGGCTCTTCGGGCGTGGGAGCTGTGGCCAGAGCCGCGGCCCTACCGGAAAATGCTTCGCAGGCTGGCGCGGTGGCGCCGAGGCTGACGGCCGCCGCAAAGCCCGCAGCCCCACGGGCTGTAGGGAAACGCGAGCGGCTGCCAAAGAGCTTTCCAACGAGGCACGGCTTTCCCTCCTGGCTCTTCGGGCGTGGGAGCTGTGGCCAGAGCCGCGGCTCTACTGGGAAATGCTTCGCAGGCTGGTGCGGCGGCACCACCTCGGGCTGCGGGCTTTCCTACTGCCTTCAGAGTCTCACAGCCACCCTTTCCCACTTGGCACCACGCCAGCCTCTAGCATTTCTATTATTAAGTCAAGAGAGTGTACGACTTAACATTATACAGAGCGCTACACATCAATACATGCTCAAATTAAGCATAGCCACTGGAAAAATTGGCAATACAGTGCCATCGTATGTTACCAAGTGTCACATCTCATTGAAGACAATGACAGAGCGATGCAACGTCAAGCGTAACACAGTACTGGGCCGTGCGAGGCAATACGCCGTCACAGAATCACCAATAGAGAAATTCACAACGGAGTGCAGTCTTACGATAGAATCTCTAAAGCCACCGTTAAGCCAGTGACAGGCGGTACAATGCCACACGTTACAGTATACAGGGCAGTACAACCCGATTCGCAGACAAATAAATTAGAGCAAATTACAAGACTCCCAATACAGTACAGTACAATGCCAGACAGTCTCAGATGTCGGTCAAGACAATGCCAGGGCAACGCAGTGCAAGACATAACGTTATACAGGTCAGTACAAGGCAATACGCAGTCAAATGAAGAACAGTAAACTACAATACCCAAACCACACTGGCAAACAATGGCAAACAATCACACATGTCGGTCGAGACAATGACAACGCGAGACAGAACACCGTGCAGGGCAGCGCAAGGCAGTACACAGTCAAATAAAGAACAGCTGACCAGAAAACCCGCACTACGCTGCCGTACGATCTCAAAACATCGCGGATGGCAGTCAAGGCAATTACAGGGCAAGACCGAGCACTACATCGCAGTACACAAGGCAGTACAAGGCAATACTCAGTCAAATAAATAACAGACAGTCAAAAAATTCACAGTGCAGTGAATTCACACGGGTCAGATGGCAACCAAAAGAAGGACAGGGCAATACAAGGCGAGAGGTAACCCAATACGGGGCTGGACAAGGCAATATGCAGTTGTGGCAGGTGGAGCGATTCACTTCAGTCCTGAGAGAAGTAGAGAAACATTTAGAAACATCAACACAGTGTTTCGACAAAGGCAGCAGTGAACGTAACATCCCTTTACCAGGTTCCGTGGCCACGTACCCCAGATAATTTATTGCACAGGGGCCAGGGTCAGACGAGCTGTTAGGGAGACCCTCCCGTTGAGCCACAACCCCCTTGCTTTCTAAACTCCTTCTTGAAGAGCAGTCTAAGTGCGGCTGGATCCAATTCCTAGCCCTGGACTTGGGCAACAGTTCACCTCTAAAGGACTGTATCCGCGCCATCAACCCTTTATATCACTGAGCTAAGGCTACGAGGTTTAGCGTGGTATTAGTCACTTACCGAGACTCTGTTGCGGCAAGGGATCTCTCAGCCTTGAGGAGCAGAACCTGAAGCAAGCGTCCCCGCTCAAGGGCACATCCTGGTGCTATGACAGACTATGACAGGCAATACTATGACAGGGCAATACAATGCAAGACGTAACTTTACACAGGGCAGTACAAGGCCAATACACAGTCAAATAGGGAATGACCGATCACAAAATTGATGCACGGTCAAATAGAGTACAACAGCCTAAGAAGCCCTCAATACAGCGCCTGTCAACGCCAGAATACATCAGATGGCTCGCAGCACGGTGAGAGGGCAATACGACGCAAGACTTAGGAAAATACAGGGCAGTACAAAGCAATACGTAGTCAAATATAGAACAGCCGATCAAAAACACCCTCAGTTCGGTGCGGTACAACCCCAGAGAGTGTAAAAGGACAGTTAAGACTATTTCATGGCAACACAACGCACAACGTAACACAATACAGGTTGCTACAACACAATACAGAATAATATAGGAAACAACCCATCAAAACGCCACAATACGGTGCAGTACGATCCCACACGGTCTCGGGTGGCAGTCAAGACAACTATAGGGCGACACGATCCAAGATGCAACGTTACACGACAGAGTAGAACTGAAGACGCAGTCAACTAAATACCAACCAATTAGAAGAACCGCAATACAGTGTGGGAGAAAACAAAAATAAATGGAGATGCCAGTCAAGACAATGACAGAGCAATACAAGGCAAGAAATAACGCAATACAGGGCAGTACAGTGAAATACACGGTCAAATAAATAACTGATTAAGTATCCCGCAATACCGTGCGATGCAATGCCAAAACGTGTGAGACAGCAGTCGAGGCAGTGACAGAGCTATACAATGGAAGACATAACGCAGGGCTGTACAACACCAAAATGTATCAGATGGCACTCAGAACAATAACATGGCGATACAATGCAAGCCGCAACACAATACAAGGTGGTAACAAGGCAATACACGGTCAAACACAGACTAACGAATAAAACCTGCACAATACGGATCGCTGCAATCCCAGAACATCTAAAGTGACAGTGAACGGAATGACGGGGCAGTACAATGCAAGATACAACACTAGACAGGGCAATACGCATTCAAATAACGCAAAACCGATTAAAAAACCCACAATACACACCAGTACAACGCCGGAACAGATCAGATGGCAGTCCGGGCAAATAGAGGACAATACAATGCCAAACGTGACGCCATACGGGGCCGGGCAAGGCAATACGCAGTTGTGGCAGGCCGAGCGGCTAGCTTCGCTTCTAAGAGAGAAGCGGTGAAACATTCAGAAACATCAACACAGTGATTCTCCAAAGGCAGCAGCGCATGTGACGGCGCTTTACCAGATTCCATATGGCCACGCACCCCGGATTATTTACTGCCTAGGGGCCAGGGTCAGACAAGCTGTCAGGGAGACCCTCCCGTTGAGTCACGAGGCTCGGAAAGGACCCCCTTGCTTTCTAAACTCCTTCTCGGAGAGGAGTCTAGGTGCGGCTGGATCCAATTCCTAGCCCCGGACTTAGGCAACGGTTCACCTCTAAAGAATTGTATCTGCGCCATCGACCCTTTATATCACTGAGCTAAGGCTACAAGGTTTTGTATGCTATTAGTCACTTACTGAGAATCTGTTGCGGCAAGGCATCTCTATCTCGAGGAGCAGAACCTTAATTGAGCGTCCCTGCTCAAGGGGAGATCCTGGCACGGAGGCCCCTGCCATGCAGAAGTCAAAAGGCTCTTGGGCTGTCCACTATTTATGGGGTAAGCTAATTGACTTATAGTCACATCAGCACAGGAACAAAATATCTAGGTCCCCACTGTGTTGCCAACCATCCCCCAACTTCAAGTACCACTCAGAACAACTCCATGGATGACTGGGGCGCCAAAACGAAGGGGCGCCCGCACCACCCCAGCAGTCAAATAAGGAACAACCAATGGAACTTTCACAATAAATAAGTACAATCCCAGACAGTCCAAAGTAACAGCCAAGACAACGACAGACCAATACAGTGCAAGACCTAACATCACACAGAGCAGTAAAAGGCAACGCGCAGCCAAGTCAAGAACAGTTAAAATACCCAAAATCCAGTGCAGCACTATGACACTGTCCCAAAACGCAGTCAAAACAATGACAGAGTAATGCAACACGAGCTGTAACACAATACAGGGCAGCACAAAGCAATACACAGTCACACAAAGAACAGCCAATTACAAGACCCACAACAGAACGCCCTACGATCTCAGGAAGTCTCAGAGGGCAGTCACGGCAAATACAGGGCAATACGGTGCAAGATAACACAATACAGGCCACTGCCAGCCAATATCAGTCAAATAAATAACAGACAGTCAAAAAATTCACAATGCAGTGCACTACTATGACACCATGGGTCAGGTGGCAATCATGACAACGACAGGGCAATACAAGGCAAGACGTAACCCAACACGGGGCCGGACAAGGCAATATGCAGTTGTGGCGGGTGGAGCCATTCACTTCACTCCTAAGAGAAAAGTAGAGAAACATTCAGAAACATCAACACAGTGATTCTCCAAAGGCAGCAGTGCGCATGACGGCGCTTTATCAGGTTCCGTGGCCACGGACCCTGGATTATTTCCTGCCTAGGGGCCAGGGTCAGACGAGCTGTCAGGGAGACCCTCCCGTTGAGTCACGAGGCTCGGAAAGGACCCCCTTGCTTTCTAAACTCCTTCTCGGAGAGGAGTCTAGGTGCGGCTGGATCCAATTCCTAGCTCGGAGAGGACCCCCTTGCTTTCTAAACTCCTTCTCGGAGAGGAGTCTAGGTGCGGCTGGATCCAATTCCTAGCCCCGGACTTGGGCAACGGTTCACCTCTAAAGGATTATGTCTGTGCCGTCAACCCTTTACATGGCTCATAAAAAACAGCTGATGAAGGAAGTGACAATATGGTGGCCTACAACGGCAGAATAGATCAGATGACAATCAAGACAACAACAGAGCAATACAATGGAAGACGTAACACCACACGGGGCCGGACAAGGCAATACACAGCCACATCAGAACCCATGAGAGACATCAAACTACAGTCCAGACCTAGGACAGATTCTCTAACGTGACCGTCAAGACGACAGGGCAATGCAATGCAAGATGTAACACAGGCCATATGCAGTTGTGGCGGGCGCAGTGATAAAATTCACTCCTAAGAGAGAGGTAGAGAAACATTAACAAACATAACAGTGATTCACTAAAGGTAGCAGCGCACGTGATGGCACTTCACCAGATTGTACGGCCACGCACCCCGGGTCATTTACTGCCTCGGGGCCAGGGTCTGACACGCTGTCTGGGAGACCCTCCTGTTGAGTCACGAGGCTCGGAAAGGACCCCCTTGCTTTCTAAACTCCTTCTCCGAGAGGAGTCTAGGTGCGGCTGGATCCCATCCTCGCCCCGGACTTGGGCAACGGTTCACCTCTAAAGGATCATATCTGCGTGATCAAACCCTTCGTATCGCTCAGCTAAGATGGCAAAGTCTGGCATGCTGTTAGTCACTTACCCAGAATCTGTTGCGGCAAGGCTTCTCTCAACCTAGAGGAGCAGAACCTTAAGTGAGTGTCCCCGGGAAATGCTGGCAAACAGGCCGCTGCCTTGCAAGGAAGCTCAAAGGGCTCTTGGTCTGTCCGCTAGGTCTATAGCAAGCTAACTGACTCACAGTGTCTTGACTCTGGTGCCAGCCACCCCACAAAGTTCAAGTGCCACTCGTAGCGACTCCTGCTGGTCGTTATAGCTCGAGCAGCAGCCTGGAGGAAAAAGGGGGGTGACATCGCAACAGCGGTCAAATACAGAACAACCGGTTAAAAATTGCACAATACTGTGCCAGAGACTCTAAAATAACTGGCAAGACAACGACAGGGCAACACCATGCAAGATCTAACCTTACACAGGGCAGTACAAGGCAACATACAATCAAATGCAGAGCAGACAATGAAAGAATTGACGGTACGGTGCCATACAACGGTAGAATATATCAGATGTCGGTCACCACAATGACAGAGCAATACAAGGCAAGACGTAACGCGATACGGGGCCCTACCAGGCGACACAGTCAAGGAAACAACAACCCATGAAAGAATTCACAATACAGCGCGGTCCTAGGACGGAACGTGTAAAATGACCGTCGAGACAGTGACAGGGCAATACAATGCAAGACACAACACCATACCAGGTGGTAACAAGGCAACATGCAGCCAAACGAAGAACAACCGATTAAGAAACCCAGCATACGTTCAACTGTAATACCAGAAAACATCAGAAGGCAGTCAAGACAACGACAGCACACTATAACATGAGAAGTAACACAATACACGGCAGTACAAGGCATTACACAGTCAAATAAAGAAGAACCGATTAAAAACCACACAATACAGTGCGGTGCGATGCCAGAGTGGATCAGAAGGCAGTCGAGACTATGACGGGGCAATATAATGCAAGATGTTACACAATACAGGGCGGTACAAGGCATTAGGAAGCCAGATGAAGAACAACCGATTAAAAAACCCGCAATACAGCGTGGTACGAGGCCCGAACAGATCAGAAGGCAGTCAAGGCTACGACGGGGCAATATAACACGAGACATAACGCAATAGAGGGCGGTACAAGGCATTACACAGTCAAAGAACAACCGATTAAAAAAAAAAAACCAAACCACGCAACACGGTGTGGTACGATGCCAGAATAGATCACAGAGCAATCAAGAGCGTGACGGGGCAACACGATGCGAAACCGATACTGAGTGAGGCGGAGCAATACTATTTCAAATATACAAGAACATAGTACGGAACCAAATTCTTAAGCGTACGACACAAGACCATCTCAAATGGCAGTCAAGGAAGTTACTGAGCAACGTAATCCCGATTTGCACAAAATGGTGCCATCAGGCACTATCACGTCCATCAACACTAAGTTGTACTGCAACTGTACCCCGCATCACACGCGCCGTACCCTTCTGCTCACCTGCTCCGCATGGATTCTGGGTTTGGGCTTTGTGGCACACTCTGGTTCTGGCACCTAAAACACCTAAGACACACAATATTACTGTTGAGCTTACGGGAAACCACCACCCCCATGCGCTACCTCTCTGCTACCCAGCTCACCTCCAACGCTCGTCCGGCTCCGGATGCCTGCGGCGCCTGCAAAACCAAAGACAAACACTCCCCTGAGCCGCAATGTAGCACTGGGCTATTAGACGCCAACGTGTCCACAACCGCCTCACTTGCTGGGACTACTCAGTGGGTGTGCAGCATCGCCCCTCTGACCCTGCATGTCACACCAACCGAAGAAACACACGCCGAGATACTGCCCAAAACCCTACCAAATTCCCCATCTCCCACTCCCTCACCTTGCCCGCCCATCCTCCCCCGAGGCGTGCAACCTGAAGGCTCACAAACCACCCATAAAACCCAACAGACATGGGTTGCTTTAAAACTTGAAAGTTGCTCCCTCTGAGGCAGATGTGATAAGGTCAGCAGCGGCGGGTGGGCTGAAGTGACTGACTCATCCCCATCCCCACATCCCATGTCATTCATTGCTTCAAAACTTCAAATTGGAAAGAACCAATACATACAGTACTCAGAGCCACATCTTCTCTCTAATACCATGTGCTGACTCACCTTCTTACATTGCTCTCCTCTCCTACGCTGCCCCGCCAAGCTTGTCCTGTTGCATCTGCAAGAACGACATCAGAGAAATCACCCTGAGGCAGAGCAATAGAGTCATAACAACAAAAAGCCTTGCACCTTTTTACAAATACCATCTAAGGTCCAAATACAACCGTACACAAAGAAAATTACAAAAAAAAAATCCGCACCAAAACCAGCTGTACCCTCTTCCACATGAACTCTTCTTCACTGCTGCTGTATTGCCTTTCCAACATGCCTCTGCTCTTCCCAAACAAAACAGAAGAGGTGTCTACACAGCCTCCCAATGGCTACCCTGAGACAACTCTAACACCTTTGCCCCGATCTACTGGGATTCATGTACTACATATAGACTCTCCACAGGATTCCGCCCACCCTGGACACTACGTGCCCAGGCAGGGCAGCCCCGAGCCAAACACTCACGGTTACGGACAGACACTACACGGAACGCTACGAACGACACGCCTCAAAGATGAGAGAAAACTCTCAGCAAGAAAGATGACACGGGGACCAAAGTCACCGTCGTGCAAGAAAATCTGTGGGATCGTGATGATGTCAACATGAAGACGCTCTACGGAACCCCCTGAAGCAAACTGTAGAACGTGATGGTACGTAATAAGAATGGACTGTTGAGCCCGCTAAGATGGACGTGCAGGAAGTCTGGCTTCAAGACCTAAGAACGTAACGACGCAGGGAAGAACTCCCAGACGTGGAAGTGGGCCGTCCAGAAACTTCCGAGAGGCAAGATTGATGCACGCTTTAAGATGCTAACGCAAGAAGAGCATCAGATGAATGGTGCTACGCCCACAGGCCCAAGCATTCGAGACCCTAAGGATGACGCCCAGGGCCCCACATCGTGCTC
This sequence comes from Chroicocephalus ridibundus, assembly GCF_963924245.1. Lineage (NCBI taxonomy): Eukaryota > Metazoa > Chordata > Aves > Charadriiformes > Laridae > Chroicocephalus > Chroicocephalus ridibundus. Next base: position 53,729 of record NW_026961375.1, on the reverse strand, counting down.
CTGGAGCTCAAAGATGACCTCGAGACCCAAGAAGGGGCGAAGATACACACCACAGACCACATGAACGACATGACAACACGCACAGGCTGGAACTGCCCTGCCCGGGACACGCTAGCGTCACACTGAACAGTAAGCAACATCCTTTACCTTCCTAAATATGACTGTGCCCCGGGACAGCCCTCGCCACTACGCTAACGTCAAAGACCCCATTTTGCAATTGTCCACCTCGGCCCCTCTCTGGCGCCTGACTGTCAACTTAGCTTTTGGAGGGCCAGGGATCTGTATCCTTCTTCGATGCGGTCCGCAAAAACCAGCCATCCGATACATTTCCGCAGTCACCAGGTTCCTCCTCTTCCTCTGCAAAAGGAAAATAAAACATAATCCCAGAGGCCGCCACAGCACCAGCAATAAGCATCCTGAGAGGAGACGCCAACCTCTTCCACGACACCCTCAGCCTCCCGAAGGCCGTGGCGTTCTGCTCGCCCGCTCCGCGCCGATTCCGGAGTCCGAGGCTGCAGTGATAGTTATTCACAGCACCTAAGAGACCAAGAAACACAACATTACCACTGCGCTTCTGCCAAACCGCCACACCATCGACTCCTATCTTCTGTCTTCATTCACATGAGAAAAAAAAGCACCCAATTGTATTCATAGAGGCGCCAGTCACATCTTCCCTCTAATGCCACATGCCGAGCCACCTCCGTACAGCGCTCCTCTCGGCTCCCCTGCGCCACCCTGCACATCTCATCTCTCGGCATCTAAAAAGAGAAAAAAAAAAAACATCAAGCATTACCCTGATGCAGAGCGATAGCTTAATTCCAAAGGTCTTGTTTCTACTTCGGAACACTGTTCAATTAGATCCAACTACAGCCTGCCATCAAAAAAAAAAAAAAAACCACAGAAAAAGCCCACAAACATTACACCCCACACAAAGCAGCCTGAACATCTTTGAGATACTGCGTCCTTCACTGGCTGGGAACAGCCTCTCCGACTTGGCTCTGCTTATGCCAACACCCACTAATGAAACACCCACGCACCCAACCTACTGAGAGCAAATTAATTCCAGATGACTACCCAACCTTTGCCTCGGTCTCCACAGATCCACATCTTAACTGTAGACTCTCGTCACTATTCTGCCTGCCCTGGACTCTACACACCCGGGCAGGGGGGCTCCGAGCCAGACACACACACAAGCACAGACCAACACTACACAAAACGCTAAAAACAACGCACCTCAAGGATGAGAGAAAACTCTCAGCAAGAAGGATGACACCCGGACGGAAGTCACCGTCGGGCAAGACGACCTGGAGACCGTGGTGGTGATGTGAAGAGGCTCTATGGAAGCCCCTGAAACAGAGTGTAGGACATCATCATCTGTGATAAGAAGGGACTGTCAAGACTGATAAGATGTATGCGGGGGAAGCCTGGCTTCAAGACCTAAGAACGTAATGACATAGGGAAGAAGTCCCAGTTGTAGACGCGGGCCATCCGGAAACTTCCAAGACGCAAGACCGATGCAAGCTTTAAGCTTCTAACGCAAGACGACCAGCAGCCGAATGGTGCTATGCCCATGGGTGCAGGCGTTCGAGACCCTAGGGATGGCGCCTGAGGCGCCATGCCGTGCTCCTGGAGCTTAAAGACGACCTCGAGACCCGAGAAAGGTCTAAGACACAGAACACGGACCACACAAAAGACAACAACACACACAGGCTGGAACCACCCTGCCCGGGAATGCCGAACAGTAAGCCGCATCCCTTACGTGCCTAAAGGAGACTGCCCTCCAGGACAAACCTCTCCCCTACGCCAACTTCAAAGACACCTTTTTGCAATTCTCAACCTCGTCCCCTCTCGAGCGCCAGTCTCTCAACTTAGCTTTTGGAGGGCCAGGGGTCCGAATCCATCCTTGAGGCAGTCCACAGAAAACAGCCATCCAGTACGTTCCTGTGGTCACCAGCTTCCTCCTCTTCCTCTGCAAAAGGAAAAGAAAAAAAAAAAACTTATCCCAAAAGCAGCCACAGCACCAGCAATAAGCATCCTGAGAGGAGATGCCAACCTCTTCCACAACACCCTCAGCCTCATGAACACCGAGGCATTCTGCTCGCCCGCTCAGCGCCAATTCCAGAGTCTGACACTGCGGCAACAGTTATTCACGGCACCTAAGATACCAAGAAACACAGCATTACCACTGCGCTACTGCCAAACCACCAGTCCCGTGCTCCTCCTCGATACTATCTGGCTCGCCTCAAATGCGAGAGCCTAGAGCACACCAGGCTCCGACGACACCCGAACCCATCTGCAAAACCTGTCCAAGGACGACTCGTGAACCCGGCTCCCTTTTCTAGCCCTCCCCCAGTGCCAAAACTTTAGAAACCCCTTCTCTTCTCCCTGAGCTGCCAGGGAAGGAGCCCCACTTCTTCCCCATAGATCCCACACTTTATTTGCCAGCCCGAACACCCGGCGTTGGACGCTTCTCGAGAGCCACTCTTCCCAGCCTCTCCCTGCGTCCCACCACCACCTCCCATCTTCTGTCTTCCCACGGACTCTGGGCTCTGCTGCAGACCCACAGAGTCAGTGAAGCCCTGATCTGACCTATACCAGGGGCCTGCCACACGCCGCAAAGGCTCCAGGGACACGGCAAAACCCTGAGCACGGTGGGGGAAGGTGACAAGGCACCCCACATCCTGAAATACGTTATGCTTTATGGCCCTGCTGCTTTCCTGAGAAATGTGGAAACTCCATCTACAGCTGCAGACAAGGTGCTCACCCAGTCCCTGCAAAGTAATCTCATCATCTGCCCGACTGAGACAGATTCTATTGGCATCTTACCTGGGATACAGCAAAGCTAGTGGGAAAAAAAAAAAAAACACAAACAAGAAAGTTCCGTCTTCAATACAGTCAGGGATTCCAGGAAAATGCGCCATGCCTGGAAGAGAGAAAACCATACCCTTAAACTATCTCACCGCCCCCTAAGACTCATTACCACGCGACTCACCTGAAAAACCACAAGGAAGAGAACCGGCACACGAGGCCGCTCTCTACTATACACGCTGCCAAACCTCACCTGGTCCTGAAGGTCTTGCCACCTCCAGCTTCTTACCTGCTATTCTCTAAATGGGATAACATCTCCACCCAAGGAGCTGAGCCGCCTCCAAAGCTGCAATCGACTGAAGGACAAGCAGAGCTCTGACCCTGCAGAAGCCCAGCAGCAGAATGAGCTGCCCCAGCAGAGGCTGTGGGTTATATACCCCGGGCCCCGCCCACCCCCGTTCCCACCAGCACCTGGGAAAGGGCCTGGCTGACCTCCACAAGGCATAGAGCCTGCCAGAGGAAAAGCTGCTCCTTTCCTCACAGGCCTGAGAAGTACAGCATGCAAAACACCAAAACGGAGAAAGCGACCCTTAGAGGAACGGACAATATGTGCTCTTTTATTACAACTACATCAACTGTGTCAGCAACAGGGCCCGGTAGGTAAGTAAACTTAATTAAACTTCTGCAGGGCGTAGACATAAAGAGAACGACATCATCCTAACCTAAATAGGCCAGAAGATCATGAAGCACAATAACAATATTTTTATCAAGACTCAATGTGCTTCAGTTTCCTTGTAAAAGAAACCCCACAACGAGTCATACAGCATTTCTAGCAAGACGACGCATATTATCCGACTTCTGCCAGAACTGTGTTCTGGATCGGACCGACAGACAGAGTGCAAGCAGAGGCTTGTGCGCCGCCCGTAATGCAGTGGCTGAGAAAGAACCAAGGCTTGGGGCCGCCGCTCTCCTCGGCCGAGTCTGCTCCGGTGCCCTGTCTGTCCTTGCTGTTGTGCCTTAGGCCATGCAGTAAAACAAGTGACACGTGCTCCCTTTTAACTTCTCTCCTGAGGCAGAAAAGAACAAGAGAGAGAGACTTAGGGACTGAAAGATAAACTGAACTGTAATGAAATCTTAACAGCAAAATAATACTGAGAAAAGACAACAGTAACAAGAAAACAATTAAATATATACAGGACATACACAACCCGATACAGAGCTCCCAGGATGACCGCTGCTTCACTGGCAAAGTCCGGAACCAGACTCCGTGACAGACTGGAACCAGACTCCGTGACAGACTGGAACCAGACTCCGGACCTGGTTGCATAAATGCACGGATCGAGGTCAAAGGACAATGAACAGACAGAGGAGTCTTCAGAGGCCAGACAACAGGTACCGACCCCTTTGATCCCTCCGCTTTTATACTGAGCGTGATGAGGATGGGATGGAATACCCCATCAGTCAGATTCGGGTCACCGGTCCCGTCTACTCTTCACTATGGGTGCAACCCCTCTACGCTTTTCTGCTTCCAACCCTCCAACAGGGCAGATATATAAAAGTTAGCTGGGCTGTGCTGTTGTAGGAATAAGTATAAGCAAGAGCCTCTCTGCACGGCATCCCTTCGCATTAAGTGTAAATATAAGTTCTTGGTGCTCTGAAGGCAGATACTACCTGAAAAATACGTCATTATTTTCAGAGAGTTCACTTCATTGGAAGAGACTTACCTGAAAAGTAAAGTGACTGCAAACAACACCAGTTCTGTTGTACCTCAGACCAGCACTTCCACACATGGCTACGTAACCTCACATTCACATGAAAAAAAGAAGTGGCCAAATGTATTCATGGAGCCGCCGGTCACATCTTCCCTTTAAGACCTCGGGCTCAGCCACCTTTGTCCTGCGCCCCCATCAGCTCCCCTGTGTATCCCTGGCCACCTCATCTCTCTGCATCTGAAAAAAAAGCAACACACCAACATCAAACATTACCCTAATGCAGAGCAGTAGCTTAATTCCAAAGGTCTTGTTTCTACTTAGGAACCCTGTTCACATAAGTCCAACTACAGCCTGTCATCCAAAGAAGAGACGCCTGCAAACATTACACCCCACACAATGCAGGTTTACCATCTTTGAGATACTGTCCCCTTCACTAGCCATGAACACCCTCTCCAACTTGTCTCCGCTTATGCCAGCGCCCGCTAATGAAACACCCGTCCACACAGCCTCTCGAAAGCTAATCAATTCGAGACGACTGAGCAACCTTTGCCTGGGTCTAGACAGATCCTCATATTCACTACAGACTGCCGTCTGTAAATCCTGCCGTCTGAAAGTCCAAGACACAGAAGACAGAGCACACAAACTACACAACCGAAGACACAGGCCAGAACTGCCCTGCCCAGCACACACTAGCTTTGTGCTGAAAAGTAACCCACTCCCTTTACCTACTCAGAGGAGACTGCTCCCGCATAGCCCTCTGCTCTAGCCTGACTTTAAAACTCCTCCCTGAAACTGTCAACCTTGGCCCCCCTCCAGCACCTGTCCCTCTACTTCGCTTTCAGAGGGCCAGTGGTCTGAATTCATCCTTGACAAAAAAAACCACAACAAACAGCTAACTGATGTGTTCCTGCAGTCACCATGTTCCTCTTCATCAGCAAAACAAAAAGAAATCACAGCTCCAGCAGTGACCACCATGACAGTAGATGCCAACCTCTTCCACAACACCCTCATCCTCAGAGGTGCCATGGCAATCCACTCACCTGCTTCACGTCGATTCCAGTCGGAGGCTGCAGCAACAATTATTTATGGCACCTAAGATACCAACAAACACAAAATTACCATTGCATTTCTGCAAAATCATCAGTCCCGTGCTCCTCCTCCACACTGTCCAGCTCACCTCAAATGCAAGAGACTAGAACAGACCAGACCCTGTCGACACCCAAATCCAAATGCAAAACCGATATGACAGAGACTGATGAACCCACCTCCTTTTCCTAGCCAGCCCCCAGCGCCAAAACTTTAGAAACCCCTTCTCTTCTCCTCAACCGTCAGGGAAGGAGCCTCACTTCTTCCTGACAGCTCCCATCCTGTATTTGCAACCCTGAACCCCCTACGCCGGCTGCTTCTCAGGAGCAGCTCTTCTGAGCTGTGCCCTGCGTTTGGCAGGCACCTCCTATCTTCTGTCTTCCCACAGACTCTGGGCTCTGCATCAGACCCACAAAACAAATAATGTCCTGACACAATCTATGAGGGGCCTGCTGCCCGCTGCAAAAACTCTAGGGACACCGTGGCACTCCATGGGCAACGGGGAAAGGTGATGAGCCATGCCATACCCTGAACGACGCTATGCCTTACATCCCTGCTGCTTTCTTGAGAAATGCTAGTGCCATATATGCAGATGCATACAAAACGCTCACCCTAACCCCCATAAGATAATCTCATCATCAACCCAATTAAGAGAAACAATATCAGCAATTTACACAGCATACTGCAAAACTGGTGAAAAACCCACAGTTCTATCTTCAATAAAGTCAGAAATTCTAGGAAAATGCAGTGCTCCTAGAACGAAGAAAAGCATACTATTAAACCATCTGGGCACCCCCTAAACACTCATCACAAAGTTATGACCCGAAAAAAAAAGGAGCATACCAGTCAACTTTCTACCATACAGGCAGCTGGATGTTTACTGCTCCCGAAGGTCTCAGCTCAGCCTTCTCACCTCTGCCTCCCTAAATGCCGAAACACGCCTGCCCAAACAGCTGAGCCTGTCCCAAAGCTGCAGCAAAGCGAGGGACCAGCAGAGCACCCACCCCACGGGGCCCAGCAGCAGAATGAGCTCCTGAGCCCGGGCTGGGGCTCGTGTACCCCGGGCCCCGCCCACCGCCCTCAGGCCCCGCCCACCGCCCTTCCCACAATCCCCTGGGAAAGGGGCAGGGCCAACCCCCAGAAGACGTGAAGGCGGGCGGCAGCGGGAGCAGCAGCTTCGCTTCTCCTGCCTTAAGTTCCCAGCAGGCGAAGCACCTCCCCTTTTTATTTCCATTTGGGACTAACCTCTGGTGATTCTCTTACCGCTTTTGTGTGATTTCTGTCCAGTTGTTGCTGTGGAGAAGAGAGCTCTGCAGGGGTTGCATTATTTTTGCGATCTTCAGATATTTTTGTGGTTAACTGATAATCGTGTTTTATCGTTTTGGAAGAGTGTTGGAAGCATATGATTTCCAGAAGACTTATGAGCGTTTACGGGCTCCTGGAGGACTAAAGTGCCATAGAGACGCACATCGGAGGACTGAGGGGGCACTTCCGGGGTCGTGGAGGACCGAAGTGCCACGGAGACGCGCGTCGGAGGACTGAGGGGGCACTTCTGGGGGCCTGGAGGACCGAAGTGCCACGGAGACGCGCGTCGGAGGACTGAGGGGGCACTTCCGGGGTCCTGGAGGACCGAAGTGCCACGGAGACGCGCGTCGGAGGACTGAGGGGGCACTTCCGGGGTCCTGGAGGACCGCGGGGTCACGTAGATGGAAACCCGGAAAACTGCCGGGCACTGACGGGGCCGCGGTAACGCGTAAGAGCCGATGCGGAGGGGCCGATGGCCGCTCTGGAGGCCGGGCGGGCGGCACCGATGCCGCTCCAGGTGGCGCGGAGCTCGCCAGAGTCCCAGCGGTCCTGGTTCGCCCTCCAGCCGCTGCTCTCTTGAGACTGCGGCCGGACGGGCCTCCGCGAAGCCGCGCCTGCGCACGAGCTGCGGAACCCACGCGGCGCCGGCGGCGGGGGCCGAGGGGGGCCGGGAGGCGCGGGCACTGCGCATGCGCCGCCCCCCACCTGCAGGACGCGCCTTCAGCCGCCAGGCGGCAGCACCCGCCCCGGTATTGACACACATCTGTACGTTTAGGGAATTTACGTTGCCCGTTTCCTACGTTAACGCTTTTGATACCGAATATCTATTTAGGCTGTCTGCCTACACACCTAGTTTGACACTAATATCTTTTTATAAACGCATCTAAGTATTTTTATATTCTAGGATCTTTCATATAACACAGAATCACAGAATCATTAGAGACAGAGGTTTTTATTTTGAACTTTTACATACATAATTTATATATATGTATATTTCTCATTCCCTATTTCAATGCATCCTGCCCATAGTTACAGGTTTTCACATTTTTTAATGCATCCCAAGAATTTTCAGACATTCTGGGGCCGCGACCCACTTCTTTTGGGGGGGCAACTCCACGTAACCCCCCCCCATCTCCCATTCACCTGCTCCTCTGCTGCATCATCGCTGCCCCAGTGACATCGGGGTGCCCCAAATGACACCATCACCCCCCAAGACACACACACACAGACACCCTTCTATTCACCCCAAAAAAAGGCTCAAAACGCCCAGACCCAGGGCTGGCCCCTTCTCCTCAGGGGGGCTCCGCCACCGGCTGCAAACCTGGGCTGGGGCATCTCTCGAGCAGCACGAGACGCCTACGACGAGGCACCTGGAAAACAAAAATCCCCAATTATAGCTCAGCATCCCAAAAAAACAGCACAGAAGAGAGCAGAGGAATTCCGTCAGACGGAGGGACGGGACAGGAGCTGGGGAAACAGCTCAGCTCGAAATACAGCACAGCCTTCAAAAGCCAGCGCCATCTGAACTCTTAAAAGTCAGGATTAAGACTAATCAGTGCCATTTTGAACACGTTCTTAGCATAAGGGCGAACCCTCCGGCTGGTGCTGGGAAACACCTGGCCCTTTCCCTTTCACTGAGAAGGTGTGCATGAAGTTTACATCCACCCAGTGAAAATACTTACCCTGTGAAAGTACTTGGCTTTCCTTCGGCGCTAATTTAACTTGCACAGCTGTGAATGGATACTATTAAACTATCCGTCTCCAAAATACACAGCTATGATTTGACCACGGGGGGTTTTTTGTGTGCTACACGAGGAGGAGGAGGGACATCGGGGCAGTGGCGCTGCCCGAGAGAGACACTACTGGCTGCCGGGAAAAGGCGGCACTGAAAGCCAGACAGAAGTAAAGTACTTCAGAGCACTCTGCCAAAAAAACGGGGGGAAAACCGCGTAACATTCAGTTGTCTCTCCTTTTAAACATTTCGAACAAATACCTAACTGCCCAGGTACACCTCATAAATTGTACACTACAGCCGTTTAGGCGGCTGCAGTTTAAACTACGCAAGTCAGTTTGTCGATTATACAACTCTCACTTTTTTTTTTTTAGCTTCATTTAACATAGAAAAATCAGTGAGAGAAAAAACTCCTCCAAATGGTTTTACTTTGGGGGCGGGGAATCAAATCGCCGGCGCCGCGATCCGTAGGGCTACCAAAAAGGACCGGCAGATTCGCGAATGCTTTTGGCTGTGCTGAAGGCGCAGAGGAACGCGTTTTTATGGTATCTCGACTGTTCCAACCGAGAACCCAAAGGCCGGCGATGCCAGCAACTGGGGGGAGACGCGCGGCACTTGGGCCTGCGGAAGGAAATGAACTTCCTCCCGAGGTTACAGAAAAAGGACATTGTTGAAGCCGTAACTCACCAAAACCACAACCAAAACCACAGGATTCGCCGTCACGAGTTAAACGCTGCTGCTGCTTCACGGCAAAGCCTGGAGAACACAGAGAGGCGATGCCCGTTTGTCCCGTTTTGTCCATGTCTCCTCTTTGACCTCAATCGCCTTTAGGACAGATGCCAGTATCTCAGTGAGGTTTTCGAGTACCGCTGTGAAATATTTTAAAGACTTATTGACTGAGAAAGCATAAAGTTTTTATCGTGAAAGCAAAGCCTGCTTCTTCTGGACATGTGAACTCTTACAAACAGTTCCTTCCCTCTTCTAGTACAGAATTATTTTCACAGTATCGTTTGACAGTGAGCACCCAGAAAGAGAAGAATATGCTTTCAGGAAGAGAAAAATAAATGGAGGGAAGTAAGCTTTGCAGAGGCGTAACGTGCTCCAGGACAGACTTTATTTTGTTTTTAGGATTGTGAGGGACGGACTGTAAATTCCCTGCCAAGGGGCAGGAGCCCCTCCAAGCCTTCAGTGGAACGCCTCAAACACTCGCAAGGAAATAAATAACGCAGGCCTGGCCTTCAAACAGCTGATGAGGCTCACACTTCTGGCGGCTGAAAGTATGGGAGAACTGTCTTGTGAAGACAGGTCGGTTCTGCCACTCGTGCCGTGAGCTCGCTCGTTCTCAGTTCTCGAGGCCGTTGTGTCCCATGAGTGACCTTTGCTTCATTATCCGCGAAACGCACGTGAAAGCGCACGCCCTGCATGTGCTAATGAAGATTACAGAGATCACGCTAAACATGTGTGACCATGGCACTCGTCTCTCCACCCAAATCATGGCACACGTCACCGGGGAGAAGGGAGAAACCTGAGCTGAGCCCGTCCTCAGCAAGGAGGGCGGACCGTGCTGATTCAGCAAACGTAAAAGGGGAAAACAAGTGCCCCGAGGGAACAAAAAAGAAACAAAAGAAATAGATAGTGCCTGGGAAGATTCTTCCCAAGAAAGAAGAAGATTATGCCTGGGAAGAATCCCTGAAAAAGACGCTGGAACCAGGACCCGCGATCTCTTTATCTCTGTCTTTTTCTCTGTCTTTTCCTCTCTCTGTCCCTCAGTTTCTCTTTTCTCTTGGAATTGTTAAGTAACAGTTAGAGCTGTGAAGTGATGACCTTAAGTACGACCTTAAGCACCGCTTGCCGTAAGTTGTCCTACACCTGGTGTTAACTAACACAATGTACACCCCAACACCTGCCATAATTTTTTATATACCTAACCAATTATCGTGGGCTTGTTAAGATCTATACTAACCATTTTGGTAAGCTAATAAATGTTTCTATATGGACCTTGAGATTTATCTCACCTTAGTCCGTGCCGCTGAGAATTTACAAATCTGAAGTCACTTACCCTCCCCTCTTTCCTGACAGCGGGAAGCGACAAGGATTTTGTTAAAATATTTCACAGAAAAACTATAGGAGGAGTGCTGGCACATCCTTCCCGTTAACTTCAGAGTCCACACTACAAGTACCTCAGGAAAAAAGCAGACGCGCATCGCAGACGCACCTCGTACTCGCAGAGCACTCCGGATTCTTTCCGTCTGTCCTGTACCATCACGGCAGAAGGAAGGGCGACCACGGAGAAACGCTGGCAGCTGGCATTCTGCCAAGACAGGAAAAAAACTTCTGGCGTAAAGCTAGGTGGCAATCTAAAGCGTCCTTCTTTCGTGAAGGTCTGTGAAGACTGCAGCCAACGGAGGCTCCTGACGAGTGGGACACGGCCCCAAAGCCTGGGACTCACCGCAGCTCCTGCTTTCAGCGCTGCCCACAGAATTTTCCAGTTCAGGTGCCTCTCTCTTTCTCTGTCCCTTCCTCTTCTGCAGCGCTGGTCACTTGACCATCCTCCACCTAAGAGAACACAGCGGTGTCTTACATCTCTTGCGATATGAAGCTTCCCAGATGTGCAGCCTTGCACGCACACAACCCTTCCCCATGGCCATACCGTGATTTTGGATACACGTACGGACCCTGCGGTACATATCAGCAATCTGGTCTGCTGAGGACAACTCAGAGGGGACCCTTCCTCACCCAGAAATGCTTGGCTGTCTCTTCCCTGCCGCAGGAAGCACCTTCTGGCTCAATCACCTTGATGTTGTTCTCTGGCTGTTTCACGTTTTTCAAGCATCTTAAGCTTCACCCACAGCAGCTCCTGTTCAAAGCCAGTAAACGTCCACCAGTCCCAGGTCGCCCACACCAGGAGGGAGAACGGGGCTGAACGGAGACAGCCCAGGCAAGTCTGTGGCAAAGGCAGCCCACGACAACCCCGGGGAGGAGCGGACAACCGCGGCCTCCGGGAGAGAAAGAGAAGGGGCAGCAGTTCCCCGACCACTCGCCCCAGCGGGAGCACCCCCTGCAGCAGGAGCTCCTGGAGACGCTGCTTTCCCCACCCGGATGCTCCTGGAACCAGCATCGAGAGGCGACCAAGCGCAGCCAGGGGCGGCCGCCGCTGTCGGGAACAGGACGGGGGGAGGACATCTGCCGGCAGTGCCTCGGCTGGGGGGGAGGACATCTGCCGGCAGTGCCTCGGCTGGGGAGGAGGGCCGGGGCCCGTCTCCTCGCAAAGGAACAGGGAGCGGGGGGGCTGCGGGCCCGGGAGCGGGGGGACGCCGGCCCGGGAGCAGGGGTGGGCCGGCACGGGAGCCCGGGGACGCGGGGGGAGAACCGTCCCGATGGGGGGGGACGCGAGGGGGGAAGGGAGGGGGATTCCGAGCCGGAGGACGCGGGGGTGGGGGCCGGGGCCGGCCTGGGAGCCCGGGGACGGGACGCGGGGGGGGAACCGTCCCGGGAGCGGGGGGGTCCGAGCCGGAGGACGCGGGGGGGTCCGAACCGGAGGACGGGGGGGGCGGGGCCGGGGACGGCCTGGAAGCCCGGGGACGCGGGGGGGGACGCGGGGCGGGGGGGAACCGTCCCGGGAGCAGGGGGGGGTCCGTCCCGGGAGCGGGGGCGGCCTACCACCCTCCCGCCCGACGGAAACGCGGCTGGCAGACGCCGCTCCCCACGTAACCGCACGGAAATAACGTACCAGAAAATGCTTCGCAGGCTGGCGCGGCGGTGCCACGTGGGCGCCGGTAGCAAGGAGGCTGACGGCCGCCGCAAAGCCCGCAGCCCCACGGGCTGTGGGGCCACGCGAGCGGCTGCCAAAGAGCTTTCCAACGAGGCACGGCTTTCCCTCCTGGCTCTTCGGGCGTGGGAGCTGTGGCCAGAGCCACGGCCCTACCGGAAAATGCTTCGCAGGCTGGGGCGCCGCGCCACGTGGGCGCCGGTGGCGCCGAGGCTGACGGCCGCCAGAAAGCCCGCAGCCCCACGGGCTGTGGGGCCACGCGAGCGGCTGCCAAAGAGCTTTCCAACGAGGCACGGCTTTCCCTCCTGGCTCTTCGGGCGTGGGAGCTGTGGCCAGAGCCGCGGCCCTACCGGAAAATGCTTCGCAGGCTGGCGCGGCGGCGCCAGGTGGGCGCCGGTGGCGCCGAGGCTGACGGCCGCCAGAAAGCCCGCAGCCCCACGGGCTGTGGGGCCACGCGAGCGGCAGCCAAAGAGCTTTCCAACGAGGCACGGCTTTCCCTCCTGGCTCTTCGGGAATGGGAGCTGTTGCCAGAGCCGCGGCCCTACTGGAAAATGCTTCGCAGGCTGGCGCGGCGGCGCCACGTGGGCGCCGGTGGCGCCGAGGCTGACGGACGCCGCAAAGCCCGCAGCCCCACGAGCTGTGGGGCCACGCGAGCGGCTGCCAAAGAGCTTTCCGACGAGGCACGGCTTTCCCTCCTGGCTCTTCGGGCGTGGGAGCTGTGGCCACAGCCACGGCCCTACCGGAAAATGGTTTGCAGGCTGGCGCGGTGGCACGACGTGTGTGCCGGTGGCGCCGAGGCTGACGGCCGCCGCAAAGCCCGCAGCCCCACGGGCTGTGGGGCCACGCGAGCGGCTGCCAAAGAGCTTTCCAACGAGGCACGGCTTTCCCTCCTGGCTCTTCGGGCGTGGGAGCTGTGGCCAGAGCCGCGGCCCTACCGGAAAATGCTTCGCAGGATGGCGCGGCGGCACCAGGTGGGCGCCGGTGGCGCCGAGGCTTAAGGCCACCGCAAAGCCCGCAGCCCCACGGGCTGTGGGGCCACGCGAGCGGCTGCCAAAGAGCTTTCCAACGAGGCACGGCTTTCCCTCCTGGCTCTTCGAGCGTGGGAGCTGTGGCCAGAGCCGTGGCCCTACCGGAAAATGCTTCGCAGGTTGGCGCGGCGGCGCGACGTGGGCGCCGGTGGCGCCGAGGCTGACGGCCGCCGCAAAGCCCGCAGCCCCACGGGCTGTGGGGCCACGCGAGCGGCTGCCAAAGAGCTTTCCAACGAGGCACGGCTTTCCCTCCTGGCTCTTCGGGCGTGGGAGCTGTGGCCAGAGCCGCGGCCCTACCGGAAAATGCTTCGCAGGCTGGCGCGGCGGCACCAGGTGGGCGCCGGTGGCGCCGAGGCTGACAGCCGCCGCAAAGCCCGCAGCCCCACGGGCTGTGGGGCCACGCGAGCGGCTGCCAAAGAGCTTTCCAACGAGGCACGGCTTTCCCCCCTGGCTCTTTGGGCTTGGGAGCTGTGGCCAGAGCCACGGCCCTACCGGAAAATGCTTCGCAGGCTGGCGCGGCGGCGCGACGTGGGCGCCGGTGGCGCCGAGGCTGACGGCCGCCGCAAAGCCCGCAGCCCCATGGGCTGTGGGGCCACGCGAGCGGCTGCCAAAGAGCTTTCCAACGAGGCACGGCTTTCCCTCCTGGCTCTTCGGGCGTGGGAGCTGTGGCCAGAGCCGCGGCCCTACCGGAAAATGCTTTGCAGGCTGGCGCGGTGGCACGATGTGTGTGCCGGTGGCGCCGAGGCTGACGGCCGCCGCAAAGCCCGCAGCCCCACGGGCTGTGGGGCCACGCGAGCGGCTGCCAAAGAGCTTTCCAACGAGGCACGGCTTTCCCTCCTGGCTCTTCGGGCGTGGGAGCTGTGGCCAGAGCCGCGGCCCTACCGGAAAATGCTTCGCAGGCTGGCGCGGCGGCACCAGGTGGGCGCCGGTGGCGCCGAGGCTGACGGCCGCCGCAAAGCCCGCAGCCCCACGGGCTGTGGGGCCACGCGAGCGGCTGCCAAAGAGCTTTCCAACGAGGCACGGCTTTCCCTCCTGGCTCTTCGAGCGTGGGAGCTGTGGCCAGAGCCGTGGCCCTACCGGAAAATGCTTCGCAGGCTGGCGCGGCGGCGCGACGTGGGCGCCGGTGGCGCCGAGGCTGACGGCCGCCGCAAAGCCCGCAGCCCCACGGGCTGTGGGGCCACGCGAGCGGCTGCCAAAGAGCTTTCCAACGAGGCACGGCTTTCCCTCCTGGCTCTTCGGGCGTGGGAGCTGTGGCCAGAGCCGCGGCCCTACCCGAAAATGCTTCGCAGGCTGGCGCGGCGGCGCGACGTGGGCGCCGGTGGCGCCGAGGCTGACGGACGCCGCAAAGCCCGCAGCCCCACGAGCTGTGGGGCCACGCGAGCGGCTGCCAAAGAGCTTTCCGACGAGGCACGGCTTTCCCTCCTGGCTCTTCGGGCATGGGAGCTGTGGCCATAGACGTGGCCCTACCGGAAAATGCTTCGCAGGCTGGCGCGGCGGCGCCAGGTGGGCGCCAGTGTCGCCGAGGCTGACGACCGCCGAAAAGCCCGCAGCCCCACGGGCTGTGGGGCCACGCGAGCGGCTGCCAAAGAGCTTTCCGACGAGGCACGGCTTTCCCTCCTGGCTCTTCGGGCGTGGGAGCTGTGGCCACAGCCACGGCCCTACCGGAAAATGGTTTGCAGGCTGGCGCGGTGGCACGACGTGTGTGCCGGTGGCGCCGAGGCTGACGGCCGCCGCAAAGCCCGCAGCCCCACGGGCTGTGGGGCCACGCGAGCGGCTGCCAAAGAGCTTTCCAACGAGGCACGGCTTTCCCTCCTGGCTCTTCGGGCGTGGGAGCTGTGGCCAGAGCCGCGGCCCTACCGGAAAATGCTTCGCAGGATGGCGCGGCGGCACCAGGTGGGCGCCGGTGGCGCCGAGGCTTAAGGCCGCCGCAAAGCCCGCAGCCCCACGGGCTGTGGGGCCACGCGAGCGGCTGCCAAAGAGCTTTCCAACGAGGCACGGCTTTCCCTCCTGGCTCTTCGAGCGTGGGAGCTGTGGCCAGAGCCGTGGCCCTACCGGAAAATGCTTCGCAGGCTGGCGCGGCGGCGCGACGTGGGCGCCGGTGGCACCGAGGCTGACGGCCGCCGCAAAGCCCGCAGCCCCACGGGCTGTGGGGCCACGCGAGCGGCTGCCAAAGAGCTTTCCAACGAGGCACGGCTTTCCCTCCTGGCTCTTCGGGCGTGGGAGCTGTCGCCAGAGCCGCGGCCCTACCGGAAAATGCTTCGCAGGCTGGCGCGGCGGCACCAGGTGGGCGCCGGTGGCGCCGAGGCTGACAGCCGCCGCAAAGCCCGCAGCCCCACGGGCTGTGGGGCCACGCGAGCGGCTGCCAAAGAGCTTTCCAACGAGGCACGGCTTTCCCTCCTGGCTCTTTGGGCTTGGGAGCTGTGGCCAGAGCCACGGCCCTACCGGAAAATGCTTCGCAGGCTGGCGCGGCGGCGCGACGTGGGCGCCGGTGGCGCCGAGGCTGACGGCCGCCGCAAAGCCCGCAGCCCCACGGGCTGTGGGGCCACGCGAGCGGCTGCCAAAGAGCTTTCCAACGAGGCACGGCTTTCCCTCCTGGCTCTTCGAGCGTGGGAGCTGTGGCCAGAGCCGTGGCCCTACCGGAAAATGCTTCGCAGGCTGGCGCGGCGGCGCGACGTGGGCGCCGGTGGCGCCGAGGCTGACGGCCGCCGCAAAGCCCGCAGCCCCACGGGCTGTGGGGCCACGCGAGCGGCTGCCAAAGAGCTTTCCAACGAGGCACGGCTTTCCCTCCTGGCTCTTCGGGCGTGGGAGCTGTGGCCAGAGCCGCGGCCCTACCCGAAAATGCTTCGCGGGCTGGCGCGGCGGCACCAGGTGGGCGCCGGTGGCGCCGAGGCTGACGGCCGCCGCAAAGCCCGCAGCCCCACGGGCTGTGGGGCCACGCGAGCGGCTGCCAAAGAGCTTTCCAACGAGGCACGGCTTTCCCTCCTGGCTCTTCGGGCGTGGGAGCTGTGGCCAGAGCCGCGGCCTTACCGGAAAATGCTTCGCAGGCTGGCGCGGCGGCGCCAGGTGTGGGCCGGTGGCGCCGAGGCTGACGGCCGCCGCAAAGCCCGCAGCCCCACGGGCTTTTGGGCCACGCGAGCGGCTGCCAAAGAGCTTTCCAACGAGGCACGGCTTTCCCTCCTGGCTCTTCGGGCGTGGGAGCTGTGGCCAGAGCCGCGGCCGTACCGGAAAATGCTTCGCAGGCTGGCGCGGCGCCGCGACGTGTGTGCCGGTGGCGCCGAGGCTGACGGCCGCCGCAAAGCCCGCAGCCCCACGGGCTGTGGGGCCACGCGAGCGGCTGCCAAAGAGCTTTCCAATGAGGAACGGCTTTCCCTCCTGGCTCTTCGGGCATGGGAGCTGTGGCCACAGCCGCGGCCCTACCGGAAAATGCTTTGCAGGCAGGCGCGGTGGCGCGACGTGGGTACCGGTGGCGCCGAGGCTGACGGCCGCCGCAAAGCCCGCAGCCCCACGGGCTGTGGGGCCACGCAAGCGGCTGCCAAAGATCTTTCCAACGAGGCATGGCTTTCCCTCCTGGCTCTTCGGGCGTGGGAGCTGTCGCCAGAGCCGCGGCCCTACCGGAAAATGCTTCGCAGGCTGGCGCGGCGGCGCCACGTGGGCGCCGGTGGCGCCGAGGCTGACGGCCGCCGCAAAGCCCGCAGCCCCACGAGCTGTGGGGCCACGCGAGCGGCTGCCAAAGAGCTTTCCAACGAGGCACGGCTTTCCCTCCTGGCTCTTCGGGCGTGGGAGCTGTGGCCAGAGCCACGGCCCTACCGGAAAATGCTTCGCAGGCTGGCGCGGCGGCGCGACGTGGGCGCCGGTGGCGCCGAGGCTGACGGCCGCCGCAAAGCCCGCAGCCCCACGGACTGTGGGGCCACGCGAGCGGCTGCCAAAGAGTTTTCCAACGAGGCACGGCTTTCCCTCCTGGCTCTTCGGGCGTGGGAGCTGTGGCCAGAGCCGCGGCCCTACCGGAAAATGCTTTGCAGGCTGGCGCGGTGGCACGACGTGTGTGCCGGTGTCGCCGAGGCTGACGGCCGCCGCAAAGCCCGCAGCCCCACGGGCTGTGGGGCCACGCGAGCGGCTGCCAAAGAGCTTTCCAACGAGGCACGGCTTTCCCTCCTGGCTCTTCGGGCGTGGGAGCTGTGGCCAGAGCCGCGGCCCTACCGGAAAATGCTTCGCAGGCTAGTGCGGCGGCGCCAAGTGGGCGCCGGTGGCGCCGAGGCTGACGGCCGCCGCAAAGCCCGCAGCCCCACGGGCTGTGGGGCCACGCGAGCGGCTGCCAAAGAGCTTTCCAACGAGGCACGGCTTTCCCTCCTGGCTCTTCGGGCATGGGAGCTGTGGCCAGAGCCGCGGCCCTACCAGAAAATGCTTCGCAGGCTGGCACGGCGGCGCCAGGTTGGCGCCGGTGGCGCCGAGGCTGACGGCCGCCGCAAAGCCCGCAGCCCCACGGGCTGTGGGGCCACGCGAGCGGCTGCCAAAGAGCTTTCCAACGAGGCACGGCTTTCCCTCCTGGCTCTTCGGGCGTGGGAGCTGTGGCCACAGCCGCGGCCCTACCGGAAAATGCTTCGCAGGCTGGCGCGGCGGCGCCACGTGGGCGCCGGTGGCGCCGAGGCTGACGGCCGCCGCAAAGCCCGCAGCCCCACGGGCTGTGGGGCCACGCGAGCGGCTGCCAAAGAGCTTTCCAACGAGGCACGGCTTTCCCTCCTGGCTCTTCGGGCGTGGGAGCTGTGGCCAGAGCCGCGGCCCTACCGGAAAATGCTTCGCGGGCTGGCGCGGCAGCGCCACGTGGGCGCCGGTGAGGCCGAGGCTGACGGCCGCCGCAAAGCCCGCAGCCCCACGGGCTGTGGGGCCACGCGAGCGGCTGCCAAAGAGCTTTCCAACGAGGCACGGCTTTCCCTCCTGGCTCTTCGGGCGTGGGAGCTGTGGCCAGAGCCGCGGCCCTACCGGAAAATGCTTCGCAGGCTGGCGCAGCGGCGCCAGGTGTGGGCCGGTGGCGCCGAGGCTGACGGCCGCCGCAAAGCCCGCAGCCCCACGGGCTGTGGGGCCACGCGAGCGGCTGCCAAACAGCTTTCCAACGAGGCACGGCTTTCCCTCCTGGCTCTTCGGGCGTGGGAGCTGTGGCCAGAGCCGCGGCCGTACCGGAAAATGCTTCGCAGGCTGGCGCGGCGCCGCGACGTGTGTGCCGGTGGCGCCGAGGCTGACGGCCGCCGCAAAGCCCGCAGCCCCACGGGCTGTGGGGCCACGCGAGCGGCTGCCAAAGAGCTTTCCAACGAGGAACGGCTTTCCCTCCTGGCTCTTCGGGCGTGGGAGCTGTCGCCAGAGCCGCGGCCCTACCGGAAAATGCTTCGCAGGCTGGCGCGGCGGCGCCAGGTGTGCGCCGGTGGCGCCGAGGCTGACAACCGCCGCAAAGCCCGCAGCCCCACGGGCTGTGGGGCCACGCGAGCGGCTGCCAAAGAGCTTTCCAACGAGGCACGGCTTTCCCTCCTGGCTCTTCGGGCGTGGGAGCTGTGGCCAGAGCCACGGCCCTACCGGAAAATGCTTCGCAGGCTGGCGCGGCGGCGCGACGTGGGCGCCGGTGGCGCCGAGGCTGACGGCCGCCGCAAAGCCCGCAGCCCCACGGGCTGTGGGGCCACGCGAGCGGCTGCCAAAGAGCTTTCCAACGAGGCACGGATTTCCTTCCTGGCTCTTCGGGCGTGGGAGCTGTGGCCAGAGCCGCGGCCCTACCGGAAAATGCTTCGCAGGCTGGCGCAGCGGCGCCAGGTGTGGGCCGGTGGCGCCGAGGCTGACGGCCGCCGCAAAGCCCGCAGCCCCACGGGCTGTGGGGCCACGCGAGCGGCTGCCAAAGAGCTTTCCAACGAGGCACGGCTTTCCCTCCTGGCTCTTCGGGCGTGGGAGCTGTGGCCAGAGCCGCGGCTGTACCGGAAAATGCTTCGCAGGCTGGCGCGGCGCCGCGACGTGTGTGCCGGTGGCGCCGAGGCTGACGGCCGCCGCAAAGCCCGCAGCCCCACGGGCTGTGGGGCCACGCGAGCGGCTGCAAAAGAGCTTTCCAACGAGGAACGGCTTTCCCTCCTGGCTCTTCGGGCGTGGGAGCTGTGGCCAGAGCCGCGGCCCTACCGGAAAATGCTTCGCAGGCTGGCGCGGCGGCGCCAGGTGGGCGGCGGTGGCGCCGAGGCTGACGGCTGCCGCAAAGCCCGCAGCCCCACGGGCTGTGGGGCCACGCGAGCGCCTGCCAAAGAGCTTTCCAACAAGGCACGGCTTTCCCTCCTGGCTCTTCGGGCGTGGGAGCTGTGACCACAGCCGCGGCCCTACCGGAAAATGCTTCGCAGGCTGGCGCGGCGGCGCCACGTGGGCGCCGGTGGCGCCGAGGCTGACGGCCGCCGCAAAGCCCGCAGCCCCACGAGCTGTGGGGCCACGCGAGCGGCTGCCAAAGAGCTTTCCAACGAGGCACGGCTTTCCCTCCTGGCTCTTCGGGCGTGGGAGCTGTGGCCAGAGCCGCGGCCCTACCGGAAAATGCTTTGCAGGCTGGCGCGGTGGCACGACGTGTGTGCCGGTGGCGCCGAGGCTGACGGCCGCCGCAAAGCCCGCAGCCCCACGGGCTGTGGGGCCACGCGAGCGGCTGCCAAAGAGCTTTCCAACGAGGCACGGCTTTCCCTCCTGGCTCTTCGGGCGTGGGAGCTGTGGCCAGAGCCGCGGCCGTACCGGAAAATGCTTCGCAGGCTGGCGCGGCGCCGCGACGTGTGTTCCGGTGGCGCTGAGGCTGACGGCCGCCGCAAAGCCCACAAGCCCACGCGCAGTGGGGACACGCAAACGGCTGCCAAAGAGCTTTCCAACGAGGCACGGCTTTCCCTCCTGGCTCTTCGGGCGTGGGAGCTGTGGCCAGAGCCGCGGCCGTACCGGAAAATGCTTCGCAGGCTGGCGCGGCGGCGCGACGTGGGCGCCGGTGACGCCGAGGCTGACGGCCGCCGCAAAGCCCGCAGCCCCATGGGCTGTGGGGCCACGCGAGCGGCTGCCAAAGAGCTTTCCAACGAGGCACGGCTTTCCCTCCTGGCTCTTCGGGCGTGGGAGCTGTGGCCACAGCCGCGGCCCTACCGGAAAATGCTTCGCAGGCTGGCGCGGCGGCGCCACGTGGGCGCCGGTGGCGCCGAGGCTGACGGCCGCCGCAAAGCCCGCAGCCCCACGGGCTGTGGGGCCACGCGAGCGGCTGCCAAAGAGCTTTCCAACGAGGCACGGCTTTCCCTCCTGGCTCTTCGGGCGTGGGAGCTGTGGCCACAGCCGCGGCCCTACCGGAAAATGCTTCGCAGGCTGGCGCGGCCGAGCCAGGTGGGCGCCGGTGGCGCCGAGGCTGACGGCCGCCGCAAAGCCCGCAGCCCCACGGGCTGTGGGGCCACTCGAGCGGCTGCCAAAGAGCTTTCCAACGAGGCACGGCTTTCCCTCCTGGCTCTTCGGGCGTGGGAGCTGTGGCCAGAGCCACGGCCCTACCGGAAAATGCTTCGCAGGCTGGCGCGGCGGCGCGACGTGGGCGCCGGTGGCGCCGAGGCTGACGGCCGCCGCAAAGCCCGCAGCCCCATGGGCTGTGGGGCCACGCGAGCGGCTGCCAAAGAGCTTTCCAACGAGGCACGGCTTTCCCTCCTGGCTCTTCGGGCGTGGGAGCTGTGGCCAGAGCCGCGGCCCTACCGGAAAATGCTTTGCAGGCTGGCGCGGTGGCACGACGTGTGTGCCGGTGGCGCCGAGGCTGACGGCCGCCGCAAAGCCCGCAGCCCCACGGGCTGTGGGGCCACGCGAGCGGCTGCCAAAGAGCTTTCCAACGAGGCACGGCTTTCCCTCCTGGCTCTTCGGGCGTGGGAGCTGTGGCCAGAGCCGCGGCCGTACCGGAAAATGCTTCGCAGGCTGGCGCGGCGCCGCGACGTGTGTGCCGGTGGCGCCGAGGCTGACGGCCGCCGCAAAGCCCGCAGCCCCATGGGCTGTGGGGCCACGCGAGCGGCTGCCAAAGAGCTTTCCAACGAGGCACGGCTTTCCCTCCTGGCTCTTCGGGCGTGGGAGCTGTGGCCACAGCCGCGGCCCTACCGGAAAATGCTTCGCAGGCTGGCGCGGCGGCGCCAGGTGGGCGCCGGTGGCGCCGAGGCTGACGGCCGCCGCAAAGCCCGCAGCCCCACGGGCTGTGGGGCCACGCGAGCGGCTGCCAAAGAGCTTTCCAACGAGGCACGGCTTTCCCTCCTGGCTCTTTGGGCGTGGGAGCTGTGGCCAGAGCCGCGGCCCTACCGGAAAATGCTTCGCAGGCTAGTGCGGCGGCGCCAAGTGGGCGCCGGTGGCGCCGAGGCTGACGGCCGCCGCAAAGCCCGCAGCCCCACGGGCTGTGGGGCCACTCGAGCGGCTGCCAAAGAGCTTTCCAACGAGGCACGGCTTTCCCTCCTGGCTCTTCGGGCATGGGAGCTGTGGCCAGAGCCACGACCCTACCAGAAAATGCTTCGCAGGCTGGCGCGGCGGCGCGACGTGGGCGCCGGTGGCGCCGAGGCTGACGGCCGCCGCAAAGCCCGCAGCCCCACGGGCTGTGGGGCCACGCGAGCGGCTGCCAAAGAGCTTTCCAACGAGGCACGGCTTTCCCTCCTGGCTCTTCGGGCGTGGGAGCTGTGGCCACAGCCGCAGCCCTACCGGAAAATGCTTCGCAGGATGGCGCGGCGGCGCGACGTGGGCGCCGGTGGCGCCGAGGCTGACGGCCGCCGCAAAGCCCGCAGCCCCACGGGCTGTGGGGCCACGCGAGCGGCTGCCAAAGAGCTTTCCAACGAGGCACGGCTTTCCCTCCTGGCTCTTCGGGCGTGGGAGCTGTGGCCAGAGCCGCGGCCCTACCAGAAAATGCTTCGCAGGCTGGCACGGCGGCGCCAGGTGGGCGCCGGTGGCGCCGAGGCTGACGGCCGCCGCAAAGCCCGCAGCCCCACGGGCTGTGGGGCCACGCGAGCGGCTGCCAAAGAGCTTTCCAACGAGGCACGGCTTTCCCTCCTGGCTCTTCGGGCGTGGGAGCTGTGGCCAGAGCCGCGGCCCTACCGGAAAATGCTTCGCAGGCTGGCGCGGCGGCGCCACGTGGGCGCCGGTGGCGCCGAGGCTGACGGCCGCCGCAAAGCCCGCAGCCCCACGAGCTGTGGGGCCACGCGAGCGGCTGCCAAAGAGCTTTCCAACAAGGCACGGCTTTCCCTCCTGGCTCTTCGAGCGTGGGAGCTGTGGCCAGAGCCGCGGCCCTACCGGAAAATGCTTCGCAGGCTAGTGCGGCGGCGCCAAGTGGGCGCCGGTGGCGCCGAGGCTGACGGCCGCCGCAAAGCCCGCAGCCCCACGGGCTGTGGGGCCACGCGAGCGGCTGCCAAAGAGCTTTCCAACGAGGCACGGCTTTCCCTCCTGGCTCTTCGGGCGTGGGAGCTGTGGTCAGAGCCGCGGCCCTACCGGAAAATGCTTCGCAGGCTGGCGCGGCGGCGCCACGTCGGCGCCGGTGGCGCTGTGGCTGACGGCCGCCGCAAAGCCCGCAGCCCCACGGGCTGTGGGGCCACGCGAGCGGCTGCCAAAGAGCTTTCCAACGAGGCACGGCTTTCCCTCCTGGCTCTTCGGGCATGGGAGCTGTGGCCAGAGCCGCGGCCCTACCAGAAAATGCTTCGCAGGCTGGCACGGCGGCGCCAGGTGGGCGCCGGTGGCGCTGAGGCTGACGGCCGCCGCAAAGCCCGCAGCCCCACGGGCTGTGGGGCCACGCGAGCGGCTGCCAAAGAGCTTTCCAACGAGGCACGGCTTTCCCTCCTGGCTCTTCGGGCGTGGGAGCTGTGGCCACAGCCGCGGCCCTACCGGAAAATGCTTCGCAGGCTGGCGCGGCGGCGCCACGTGGGCGCCGGTGGCGCCGAGGCTGACGGCCGCCGCAAAGCCCGCAGCCCCACGAGCTGTGGGGCCACGCGAGCGGCTGCCAAAGAGCTTTCCAACAAGGCACGGCTTTCCCTCCTGGCTCTTCGGGCGTGGGAGCTGTGGCCACAGCCGCGGCCCTACCGGAAAATGCTTCGCAGGCTGGCGTGGCGGCGCCACGTGGGCGCCGGTGGCGCCGAGGCTGACGGCCGCCGCAAAGCCCGCAGCCCCACGAGCTGTGGGGCCACACGAGCGGCTGCCAAAGAGCTTTCCAACGAGGCACGGCTTTCCCTCCTGGCTCTTCGGGCGTGGGAGCTGTGGCCAGAGCCACGGCCCTACCGGAAAATGCTTCGCAGGCTGGCGCGGCGGCGCGACGTGGGCGCCGGTGGCGCCGAGGCTGACGGCCGCCGCAAAGCCCGCAGCCCCACGGGCTGTGGGGCCACGCGAGCGGCTGCCAAAGAGCTTTCCAACGAGGCACGGCTTTCCCTCCTGGCTCTTCGGGCGTGGGAGCTGTGGCCAGAGCCGCGGCCGTACCGGAAAATGCTTCGCAGGCTGGCGCGGCGCCGCGACGTGTGTGCCGGTGGCGCCGAGGCTGACGGCCGCCGCAAAGCCCGCAGCCCCATGGGCTGTGGGGCCACGCGAGCGGCTGCCAAAGAGCTTTCCAACGAGGCACGGCTTTCCCTCCTGGCTCTTCGGGCGTGGGAGCTGTGGCCACAGCCGCGGCCCTACCGGAAAATGCTTCGCAGGCTGGCGCGGCGGCGCCAGGTGGGCGCCGGTGGCGCCGAGGCTGACGGCCGCCGCAAAGCCCGCAGCCCCACGGGCTGTGGGGCCACGCGAGCGGCTGCCAAAGAGCTTTCCAACGAGGCACGGCTTTCCCTCCTGGCTCTTCGAGCGTGGGAGCTGTGGCCAGAGCCGCGGCCCTACCGGAAAATGCTTCGCAGGCTAGTGCGGCGGCGCCAGGTGGGCGCCCGTGGCGCCGAGGCTGACGGCCGCCGCAAAGCCCGCAGCCCCATGGGCTGTGGGGCCACGCGAGCGGCTGCCAAAGAGCTTTCCAACGAGGCACGGCTTTCCCTCCTGGCTCTTCGGGCGTGGGAGCTGTGGCCAGAGCCGCGGCCCTACCGGAAAATGCTTTGCAGGCTGGCGCGGTGGCACGACGTGTGTGCCGGTGGCGCCGAGGCTGACGGCCGCCGCAAAGCCCGCAGCCCCACGGGCTGTGGGGCCACGCGAGCGGCTGCCAAAGAGCTTTCCAACGAGGCACGGCTTTCCCTCCTGGCTCTTCGGGCGTGGGAGCTGTGGCCAGAGCCGCGGCCCTACCGGAAAATGCTTCGCAGGCTAGTGCGGCGGCGCCAAGTGGGCGCCGGTGGCGCCGAGGCTGACGGCCGCCGCAAAGCCCGCAGCCCCACGGGCTGTGGGGCCACGCGAGCGGCTGCCAAAGAGCTTTCCAACGAGGCACGGCTTTCCCTCCTGGCTCTTCGGGCATGGGAGCTGTGGCCAGAGCCGCGGCCCTACCAGAAAATGCTTCGCAGGCTGGCACGGCGGCGCCAGGTGGGCGCCGGTGGCGCCGAGGCTGACGGCCGCCGCAAAGCCCGCAGCCCCATGGGCTGTGGGGCCACGCGAGCGGCTGCCAAAGAGCTTTCCAACGAGGCACGGCTTTCCCTCCTGGCTCTTCGGGCGTGGGAGCTGTGGCCACAGCCGCGGCCCTACCGGAAAATGCTTCACAGGCTGGCGCGGCGGCGCCACGTAGGCGCCGGTGGCGCCGAGGCTGACGGCCGCCGCAAAGCCCGCAGCCCCACGAGCTGTGGGGCCACGCGAGCGGCTGCCAAAGAGCTTTCCAACAAGGCACGGCTTTCCCTCCTGGCTCTTCGGGCGTGGGAGCTGTGGCCACAGCCGCGGCCCTACCGGAAAATGCTTCGCAGGCTGGCGTGGCGGCGCCACGTGGGCGCCGGTGGCGCCGAGGCTGACGGCCGCCGCAAAGCCCGCAGCCCCACGAGCTGTGGGGCCACACGAGCGGCTGCCAAAGAGCTTTCCAACGAGGCACGGCTTTCCCTCCTGGCTCTTCGGGCGTGGGAGCTGTGGCCAGAGCCACGGCCCTACCGGAAAATGCTTCGCAGGCTGGCGCGGCGGCGCGACGTGGGCGCCGGTGGCGCCGAGGCTGACGGCCGCCGCAAAGCCCGCAGCCCCATGGGCTGTGGGGCCACGCGAACGGCTGCCAAAGAGCTTTCCAACGAGGCACGGCTTTCCCTCCTGGCTCTTCGGGCGTGGGAGCTGTCGCCAGAGCCGCGGCCCTACCGGAAAATGCTTTGCATGCTGGCGCGGTGGCACGACGTGTGTGCCGGTGTCACCGAGGCTGACGGCCGCCGCAAAGCCCGCAGCCCCACGGGCTGTGGGGCCACGCGAGCGGCTGCCAAAGAGCTTTCCAACGAGGCACGGCTTTCCCTCCTGGCTCTTCGGGCGTGGGAGCTGTGGCCAGAGCCGCGGCCCTACCGGAAAATGCTTCGCAGGCTGGCGCGGCGGCACCAGGAGGGCGCCGGTAGCGCCGAGGCTGACGGCCGCCGCAAAGCCCACAGCCCCACGGGCTGTGGGGCCACGCGAGCGGCTGCCAAAGAGCTTTCCAACGAGGCACGGCTTTCCCTCCTGGCTCTTCGGGCGTGGGAGCTGTGGCCAGAGCCGCGGCCGTACCGGAAAATGCTTCGCAGGCTGGCGCGGCGCCACGACGTGTGTGCCGGTGGCGCCGAGGCTGACGGCCGCCGCAAAGCCCGCAGCCCCATGGGCTGTGGGGCCACGCGAGCGGCTGCCAAAGAGCTTTCCAACGAGGCACGGCTTTCCCTCCTGGCTCTTCGGGCGTGGGAGCTGTGGCCACAGCCGCGGCCCTACCGGAAAATGCTTCGCAGGCTGGCGCGGCGGCGCCACGTGGGCGCCGGTGGCGCCGAGGCTGACGGCCGCCGCAAAGCCCGCAGCCCCACGGGCTGTGGGGCCACGCGAGCGGCTGCCGAAGAGCTTTCCAACGAGGAACGGCTTTCCCTCCTGGCTCTTCGAGCGTGGGAGCTGTGGCCAGAGCCGCGGCCCTACCGGAAAATGCTTCGCAGGCTAGTGCGGCGGCGCCAAGTGGGCGCCGGTGGCGCCGAGGCTGACGGCCGCCGCAAAGCCCGCAGCCCCACGGGCTGTGGGGCCACGCGAGCGGCTGCCAAAGAGCTTTCCAACGAGGCACGGCTTTCCCTCCTGGCTCTTCGGGCGTGGGAGCTGTGGCCAGAGCCGCGGCCCTACCGGAAAATGCTTCGCAGGCTGGCGCGGCGGCGCCACGTGGGCGCCGGTGGCGCTGTGGCTGACGGCCGCCGCAAAGCCCGCAGCCCCACGGGCTGTGGGGCCACGCGAGCGGCTGCCAAAGAGCTTTCCAACGAGGCACGGCTTTCCCTCCTGGCTCTTCGGGCGTGGGAGCTGTGGCCAGAGCCGCGGCCCTACCGGAAAATGCTTCACAGGCTGGCGCGGCGGCGCCACGTGGGCGCCGGTGGCGCTGTGGCTGACGGCCGCCGCAAAGCCCGCAGCCCCACGGGCTGTGGGGCCACGCGAGCGGCTGCCAAAGAGCTTTCCAACGAGGCACGGCTTTCCCTCCTGGCTCTTCGGGCGTGGGAGCTGTGGCCAGAGCCGCGGCCCTACCGGAAAATGCTTCGCAGGCTGGCGCGGCGGCGCCAGGTGGGCGCCGGTGGCGCCGAGGCTGACGGCCGCCGCAAAGCCCGCAGCCCCATGGGCTGTGGGGCCACGCGAGCGGCTGCCAAAGAGCTTTCCAACGAGGCACGGCTTTCCCTCCTGGCTCTTCGGGCGTGGGAGCTGTGGCCAGAGCCGCGGCCCTACCGGAAAATGCTTCGCAGGCTAGTGCGGCGGCGCCAAGTGGGCGCCGGTGGCGCCGAGGCTGACGGCCGCCGCAAAGCCCGCAGCCCCACGGGCTGTGGGGCCACGCGAGCGGCTGCCAAAGAGCTTTCCAACGAGGCACGGCTTTCCCTCCTGGCTCTTCGGGCATGGGAGCTGTGGCCAGAGCCGCGGCCCTACCAGAAAATGCTTCGCAAGCTGGCACGGCGGCGCCAGGTGGGCGCCGGTGGCGCCGAGGCTGACGGCCGCCGCAAAGCCCGCAGCCCCACGGGCTGTGGGGCCACACGAGCGGCTGCCAAAGAGCTTTCCAACGAGGCACGGCTTTCCCTCCTGGCTCTTCGGGCGTGGGAGCTGTGGCCACAGCCGCGGCCCTACCGGAAAATGCTTCGCAGGCTGGCGCGGCGGCGCCACGTGGGCGCCGGTGGCGCCGAGGCTGATGGCCGCCGCAAAGCCCGCAGCCCCACGAGCTGTGGGGCCACGCGAGCGGATGCCAAAGAGCTTTCCAACAAGGCACGGCTTTCCCTCCTGGCTCTTTGGGCGTGGGAGCTGTGGCCACAGCCGCGGCCCTACCGGAAAATGCTTCGCAGGCTGGCGCGGCGGCGCCACGTGGGCGCCGGTGGCGCCGAGGCTGACGGCCGCCGCAAAGCCCGCAGCCCCACGAGCTGTGGGGCCACACGAGCGGCTGCCAAAGAGCTTTCCAACGAGGCACGGCTTTCCCTCCTGGCTCTTCGGGCGTGGGAGCTGTGGCCAGAGCCACGGCCCTACCGGAAAATGCTTCGCAGGCTGGCGCGGCGGCGCGACGTGGGCGCCGGTGGCGCCGAGGCTGACGGCCGCCGCAAAGCCCGCAGCCCCATGGGCTGTGGGGCCACGCGAGCGGCTGCCAAAGAGCTTTCCAACGAGGCACGGCTTTCCCTCCTGGCTCTTCGGGCATGGGAGCTGTGGCCAGAGCCACGGCCCTACCGGAAAATGCTTTGCATGCTGGCGCGGTGGCACAACGTGTGTGCCGGTGGCGCCGAGGCTGACGGCCGCCGCAAAGCCCGCAGCCCCACGGGCTGTGGGGCCACGCGAGCGGCTGCCAAAGAGCTTTCCAACGAGGCACGGCTTTCCCTCCTGGCTCTTCGGGCGTGGGAGCTGTGGCCAGAGCCGCGGCCCTACCGGAAAATGCTTCGCAGGCTGGCGCGGCGGCACCAGGTGGGCGCCGGTGGCGCCGAGGCTGACGGCGGCCGCAAAGCCCGCAGCCCCACGGGCTGTGGGGCCACGCGAGCGGCTGCCAAAGAGCTTTCCAACGAGGCACGGCTTTCCCTCCTGGCTCTTCGGGCGTGGGAGCTGTGGCCAGAGCCACGGCCCTAC
Organism: Chroicocephalus ridibundus; assembly: GCF_963924245.1. Classification (NCBI taxonomy): domain Eukaryota; kingdom Metazoa; phylum Chordata; class Aves; order Charadriiformes; family Laridae; genus Chroicocephalus; species Chroicocephalus ridibundus. The sequence goes on along the minus strand of NW_026961375.1, from coordinate 25,172 downwards.
CGGAAAATGCTTCGCAGGCTGGCGCGGCGGCACCAGGTGGGCGCCGGTGGCGCCGAGGCTGACGGCCGCCGCAAAGCCCGCAGCCCCACGGGCTGTGGGGCCACGCGAGCGGCTGCCAAAGAGCTTTCCAACGAGGAACGGCTTTCCCTCCTGGCTCTTCGAGCGTGGGAGCTGTGGCCAGAGCCGCGGCCCTACCGGAAAATGCTTCGCAGGCTAGTGCGGCGGCGCCAAGTGGGCGCCGGTGGCGCCGAGGCTGACGGCCGCCGCAAAGCCCGCAGCCCCACGGGCTGTGGGGCCACTCGAGCGGCTGCCAAAGAGCTTTCCAACGAGGCACGGCTTTCCCTCCTGGCTCTTCGGGCATGGGAGCTGTGGCCAGAGCCGCGGCCCTACCAGAAAATGCTTCGCAGACTTGCACGGCGGCGCCAGGTGGGCGCCGGTGGCGCCGAGGCTGACGGCCGCCGCAAAGCCCGCAGCCCCACGGGCTGTGGGGCCACGCGAGCGGCTGCCAAAGAGCTTTCCAACGAGGCACGGCTTTCCCTCCTGGCTCTTCGGGCGTGGGAGCTGTGGCCAGAGCCGCGGCCCTACCCGAAAATGCTTCGCAGGCTGGCGCGGCGGCGCCACGTGGGCGCCGGTGGCGCTGTGGCTGACGGCCGCCGCAAAGCCCGCAGCCCCACGAGCTGTGGGGCCACACGAGCGGCTGCCAAAGAGCTTTCCAACGAGGCACGGCTTTCCCTCCTGGCTCTTCGGGCGTGGGAGCTGTGGCCAGAGCCACGGCCCTACCGGAAAATGCTTCGCAGGCTGGCGCGGCGGCGCGACGTGGGCGCCGGTGGCGCCGAGGCTGACGGCCGCCGCAAAGCCCGCAGCCCCATGGGCTGTGGGGCCACGCGAGCGGCTGCCAAAGAGCTTTCCAACGAGGCACGGCTTTCCCTCCTGGCTCTTCGGGCGTGGGAGCTGTGGCCAGAGCCGCGGCCCTACCGGAAAATGCTTCGCGGGCTGGCGCGGTGGCACGACGTGTGTGCCGGTGGCGCCGAGGCTGACGGCCGCCGCAAAGCCCGCAGCCCCACGGGCTGTGGGGCCACGCGAGCGGCTGCCAAAGAGCTTTCCAACGAGGCACGGCTTTCCCTCCTGGCTCTTCGGGCGTGGGAGCTGTGGCCAGAGCCGCGGCCGTACCGGAAAATGCTTCGCAGGCTGGCGCGGCGCCGCGACGTGTGTGCCGGTGGCGCCGAGGCTGACGGCCGCCGCAAAGCCCGCAGCCCCATGGGCTGTGGGGCCACGCGAGCGGCTGCCAAAGAGCTTTCCAACGAGGCACGGCTTTCCCTCCTGGCTCTTCGGGCGTGGGAGCTGTGGCCAGAGCCGCGGCCCTACCGGAAAATGCTTCGCAGGCTGGCGCGGCGGCGCCAGGTGGGCGCCGGTGGCGCCGAGGCTGACGGCCGCCGCAAAGCCCGCAGCCCCACGGGCTGTGGGGCCACGCGAGCGGCTGCCGAAGAGCTTTCCAACGAGGAACGGCTTTCCCTCCTGGCTCTTCGAGCGTGGGAGCTGTGGCCAGAGCCGCGGCCCTACCGGAAAATGCTTCGCAGGCTAGTGCGGCGGCGCCAAGTGGGCGCCGGTGGCGCCGAGGCTGACGGCCGCCGCAAAGCCCGCAGCCCCATGGGCTGTGGGGCCACGCGAGCGGCTGCCAAAGAGCTTTCCAACGAGGCACGGCTTTCCCTCCTGGCTCTTCGGGCGTGGGAGCTGTGGCCAGAGCCACGTCCCTACCGGAAAATGCTTCGCAGGCTGGCGCGGCGGCGCGACGTGGGCGCCGGTGGCGCCGAGGCTGACGGCCGCCGCAAAGCCCGCAGCCCCATGGGCTGTGGGGCCACGCGAGCGGCTGCCAAAGAGCTTTCCAACGAGGCACGGCTTTCCCTCCTGGCTCTTCGGGCGTGGGAGCTGTGGCCAGAGCCGCGGCCCTACCGGAAAATGCTTCGCAGGCTGGCGCGGCGGCACCAGGTGGGCGCCGGTGGCGCCGAGGCTGACGGCCGCCGCAAAGCCCGCAGCCCCACGGGCTGTGGGGCCACGCGAGCGGCTGCCAAAGAGCTTTCCAACGAGGCACGGCTTTCCCTCCTGGCTCTTCGAGCGTGGGAGCTGTGGCCAGAGCCGCGGCCGTACCAGAAAATGCTTCGCAGGCTGGCGCGGCGGCGCCACGTGGGCGCCGGTGGCGCCGAGGCTGACGGCCGCCGCAAAGCCCGCAGCCCCACGGGCTGTGGGGCCACGCGAGCGGCTGCCAAAGAGCTTTCCAACGAGGCACGGCTTTCCCTCCTGGCTCTTCGGGCATGGGAGCTGTGGCCAGAGCCGCGGCCCTACCAGAAAATGCTTCGCAGGCTGGCACGGCGGCGCCAGGTGGGCGCCGGTGGCGCTGAGGCTGACGGCCGCCGCAAAGCCCGCAGCCCCACGGGCTGTGGGGCCACGCGAGCGGCTGCCAAAGAGCTTTCCAACGAGGCACGGCTTTCCCTCCTGGCTCTTCGGGCGTGGGAGCTGTGGCCACAGGCGCGGCCCTACCGGAAAATGTTTCGCAGGCTGGCGTGGCGGCGCCAGGTGGGCGCCGGTGGCGCCGAGGCTGACGGCCGCCGCAAAGCCCGCAGCCCCACGGGCTGTGGGGCCACGCGAGCGGCTGCCAAAGAGCTTTCCAAGGAGGCACGGCTTTCCCTCCTGGCTCTTCGGGCGTGGGAGCTGTGGCCAGAGCCGCGGCCCTACCGGAAAATGCTTCGCGGGCTGGCGCGGCGGCGCCACGTGGGCGCCGGTGGTGCCGAGGCTGACGGCCGCCGCAAAGCCCGCAGCACCACGGGCTGTGGGGCCACGCGAGCGGCTGCCAAAGAGCTTTCCAACGAGGCACGGCTTTCCCTCCTGGCTCTTCGGGCGTGGGAGCTGTTGCCAGAGCCGCGGCCCTACCCAAAAATGCTTCGCAGGCTGGCGCGGCGGCGCCAGGTAGGCGCCGGTGGCGCCGAGGCTGATGGCCGCCGCAAAGCCCGCAGCCCCACGGGCTGTGGGGCCACGCAAGCGGCTGCCAAAGAGCTTTCCAACGAGGCACGGCTTTCCCTCCTGGCTCTTCGGGCGTGGGAGCTGTGTCCAGAGCCGCCGCCCTACCGGAAAATGCTTCGCAGGCTGACACGGCGGCGCCAGGTGGGTGCCGGTGGCGCCGAGGCTGACGGCCGCCACAAAGCCCGCAGCCCCACGGGCTGTGGGGCCACGCGAGCGGCTGCCAAAGAGCTTTCCAACGAGGCACGGCTTTCCCTCCTGGCTCTTCGGGCGTGGGAGCTGTCGCCAGAGCCGCGGCCCTACCCGAAAATGCTTCGCAGGGTGGCGCGGCGGCGCCACGTGGGCGCCGGTGGCGCCGAGGCTGACGGCCGCCGCAAAGCCCGCAGCCCCACAGGCTGTGGGGCCACGCGAGCAGCTGCCAAAGAGCTTTCCAACGAGGCACGGCTTTCCCTCCTGGCTCTTCGGGCGTGGGAGCTGTCGCCAGAGCCGCGGCCCTACCAAAAAATGCTTCGCAGGCTGGCGCGGCGGCGCCAGGTGGGCGCCGGTGGCGCCGAGGCTGACGGCCGCCGCAAAGCCCGCAGCCCCACGGGCTGTGGGGCCACGCGAGCGGCTGCCAAAGAGCTTTCCAACGAGGCACGGCTTTCCCTCCTGGCTATTCGGGCGTGGGAGCTGTTGCCAGAGCCGCGGCCCTACCGGAAAATGCTTCGCAGGCTGGCGCGGCGGCGCCAGGTGGGCGCCCGTGGCCACGAGTCTGACGGCCGCCACAAAGCCGGCAGCCCCACGGGCTGTGGGGCCACGCGAGCGGCTGCCAAAGAGCTTTCCAACAAGGCACGGCTTTCCCTCCTGGCTCTTCGGGCGTGGGAGCTGTTGCCAGAGCTGCGGCCCTACCGGAAAATGCTTCGCAGGCTGGCGCGGCGGACCCAGGTGGGCGCCGTTGGCGCTGAGGCTGACGTCCGCCGCAAAGCCCACACTCCACGGGCTGTGGGGCCATGCGAGCGGCTGCCAAAGAGCTTTCCAACGAGGCACGGCTTTCCCTCCTGGCTCTTCGGGCGTGGGAGCTGTCGCCAGAGCCACGGCCCTACCGGAAAATTCTTTGCAGGGTGGCGCGGTGGAGCCACGTGGTCGCCGGTGGCACTGATGCTGACGGCCGCCGCAAAGCCCGCAGCCCCACGGGCTGTGGGGCCACGCGAGCGGCTGCCAAAGAGCTTTCCAACGAGGCATGGCTTTCCCTCCTGGCTCTTCGGGCGTGGGAGCTGTCGCCAGAGCCGCGGCCCTACCGGAAAATGCTTCGCAGGCTGGCGCGACAGCGCCACGAGGGCACCGGTGGCGTTGAGGCTGACGGCCGCCGCAAAGCCCGCAGCCCCACGGGTTGTGGGACCACGCGAGCGGCTGCCAAAGAGCTTTCCAACGAGGCACGGCTTTCCCTCCTGGCTCTTCGGGCGTGGGAGCTGTTGCCAGAGCCGCGGCCCTACCGGAAAATGCTTCGCAGGCTGGCGCAGCGGCGCCAGGTGGGCGCCCGTGGCGACGAGTCTGACGGCCGCCGCAAAGCCCGCAGCCCCACGGGCTGTGGGGCCACGCGAGCGGCTGCCAAAGAGCTTTCCAACGAGGCACGGCTTTCCCTCCTGGCTCTTTTAGTGTGGGAGCTGTGGCCAGAGCCGCGGCCCTACCGGAAAATGCTTCGCAGGCTGGCGCGGCGGCGCCTCGTGGGCGCCAGTAGTACCGAGGCTGACGGCCGCCGCAAAGCCCGCAGCCCCATGGGTTGTGGGGCCTCGCGACGGGCTGCCAAAGGGCTTTCCAACAAGGCACGGCTTTCCCTCCTGGCTCTTCGGGCGTGAGAGCTGTGTCCAGAGCCGCGGCCCTACTGGAAAATGCTTCGCAGGTTGGCGCTGCGGCGCCATGTGGGCGCCCGTGGCGACGAGTCTGACGGCCGCCGCAAAGCCCGCAGCCCCACGGGTTGTAGGGCCACGCGAGCGGCTGCCAAAGAGCTTTCAAACGAGGCACGGCTTTCCCTCCTGGCTCTTCGGGCGTGGGAGCTGCCGCCAGAGCCGCGGCCCTACCGGAAAATGCTTCGCAGGCTGGTGCGGCGGCGTCACATTGGCACCGGTGGCGCCAAGGCTGACGGCCGCCGCAAAGCCCGCAACCCCACGGGCTGTGGGGCCACGCGAGCGGCTGCCAAAGAGCTTTCCAACGAGGCACGGCTTTCCCTCCTGGCTCTTCGGGCGTGGGAGCTGTCGCCAGAGCCGCGGCCCTACCGGAAAATGCTTCGCAGGCTGCTGCGGCGGCACCACGTGGGCGCCAGTGGCGCCGAGGCTGACGGCCGCCGCAAAGCCCGCAGGCCCACGGCCTGTGGGGCCACGCGAGCGGCTGCCAAAGACCTTTCCAACGAGGCACGGCTTTCCCTCCTGGCTCTTCGGGCGTGGGAGCTGTGGCCAGAGCCGCGGCCCTACCAGAAAATGCTTCGCAGACTTGCACGGCGGCGCCAGGTGGGCGCCGGTGGCGCCGAGGCTGACGGCCGCCGCAAAGCCCGCAGCCCCACGGGCTGTGGGGCCACGCGAGCGGCTGCCAAAGAGCTTTCCAACGAGGCACGGCTTTCCCTCCTGGCTCTTCGGGCGTGGGAGCTGTCGCCAGAGCCGCGGCCCTACCGGAAAATGCTTCGCAGGCTGGCGCGGCGGACCCAGGTGGGCGCCGGTGGCGCTGAGGCTGACGGCCGCCGCAAAGCCCGCACTCCACGGGCTGTGGGGCCATGCGAGCGGCTGCCAAAGAGCTTTCCAACGAGGAACGGCTTTCCCTCCTGGCTCTTCGGGCGTGGGAGCTGTCGCCAGAACCGCGGCCCTACCCGAAAATGCTTTGCAGGGTGGCGCGGCGGCGCCACGTGGGCGCCGGTGGCGCCGAGGCTGACGGCCGCCGCAAAGCCCGCAGCCCCACGGGCTGTGGGGCCACGCGAGCGGCTGCCAAAGAGCTTTCCAACGAGGCACGGCTTTCCCTCCTGGCTCTTCGGGCGTGGGAGCTGTGGCCAGAGCCGCGGCCCTACCGGAAACTGCTTCGCAGGCTGGCGCGGCGGTCCCAGCTGGGCGCCGGTGGCGCCGAGGCTGACGGCCGCCGCAAAGCCCGCAGCCCCACGGGCTGTGGGGCCATGCGAGCGGCTGCCAAAGAGCTTTCCAACGAGGCACGGCTTTCCCTCCTGGCTCTTCGGGCGTGGGAGCTGTCGCCAGAGCCGCGGCCCTACCGGAAAATGCTTTGCAGGGTGGCGTGGCGGAGCCACGTGGGCGCCGGTGGCACTGAGGCTGACGGCCGCCGCAAAGCCCACAGCCCCACGGGCTGTGGGGCCACGCGAGCGGCTGCCAAAGAGCTTTCCAACGAGGCACGGCTTTCCCTCCTGGCTCTTCGGGCGTGGGAGCTGTGGACAGAGCCGCGGCCCTACCGGAAAATGCTTCGCAGGCTGGCGCGGCAGCGCCACGTGGGCGCCGGTGGCGCCGAGGCTGACTGCCACCGCAAATCCCGCATCCCCACGGGCTGTGGGGCCACGCGAGCGGCTGCCAAAGAGCTTTCCAACGAGGCACGGCTTTCCCTCCTGGCTCTTCGGGCGTGGGAGCTGTCGCCAGAGCCGCGGCCCTACCGGAAAATGCTTCACAGGCTGGCGCGGCGGCGCCACGTGGGCGCCGGTGGTGACGAGTCTGACGGCCGCCGCAAAGCCCGCAGCCCCACGGGCTGTGGGGCCACGCGAGCGGCTGCCAAAGAGCTTTCCAACGAGGCATGGCTTTCCCTCTTGGCTCTTCGGGCGTGGGAGCTGTGGCCAGAGCCGCGGCCCTACCGGAAAATGCTTCGCAGGCTGGCACGGCAGCGTCACGTGGGCGCCGGTGGCGCCAAGGCTGACGGCCGCCGCAAAGCCCGCATCCCCACGGGCTGTGGGGCCACGCGAGCGGCTACCAAAGAGCTTTCCAACGAGGCACGGCTTTCCCTCCTGGCTCTTCAGGCGTGGGAGCTGTCGCCAGAGCCGCGGCCCTACCGTTAAATGCTTCGCAGGCTGGTGCGGCGGCGCCACGTGGGCGCCGGTGGCGCCGACGCTGACGGCCGCCGCAAAGCCCGCAGCCCCACGGGCTGTGGGGCCACGCGAGCGGCTGCCAAAGAGCTTTCCAACGAGGCATGGCTTTCCCTCCTGGCTCTTCGGGCGTGGGAGCTGTCGCCAGTGCCGCGGCCCTACCGGAAAATGCTTCGCAGGCTGGCACGGCGGCGCCACTTGGGCGCCGGTGGCGCCAAGGCTGACGGCCGCCACAAAGCCCGCAGCCCCACGGGCTGTGGGGCCACGCGAGCGGCTGCCAAAGAGCTTTCCAACGAGGCACGGCTTTCCCTCCTGGCTCTTCGGGCGTGGGAGCTGTGGCCAGAGCCGCGGCCCTACCGGAAAATGCTTCGCAGGCTGGCGCGGCGGTCCCAGCTGGGCGCCGGTGGCGCCGAGGCTGACGGCCGCCGCAAAGCCCGCAGCCCCACGGGCTGTGGGGCCATGCGAGCGGCTGCCAAAGAGCTTTCCAACGAGGCACGGCTTTCCCTCCTGGCTCTTCGGGCGTGGGAGCTGTCGCCAGAGCGGCGGCCCTACCGGAAAATTCTTTGCAGGGTGGCGCGGCGGAGCCACGTGGGCGCCGGTGGCACTGAGGCTGACGGCCGCCGCAAAGCCCGCAGCCCCACGGGCTGTGGGGCCACGCGAGCGGCTGCCAAAGAGCTTTCCAACGAGGCACGGCTTTTCCTCCTGGCTCTTCGGGCGTGGAAGCTGTGGACAGAGCCGCGGCCCTACCAGAAAATGCTTCGCAGGCTGGCGCGGCCGTGCCAGGTGGGTGCCGGTGGCGCCGAGGCTGACGGCCGCCGAAAAGCCCGCAGCACCACGGGCTGTGGGGCCACGCGAGCAGCTGCCAAAGAGCTTTCCAACGAGGCACGGCTTTCCCTCCTGGCTCTTCGGGCGTCGGAGCTGTGGACAGAGCCGCGGCCCTACCGGAAAATGCTTCGCGGGCTGGCGCGGCAGCGCCACGTGGGCGCCGGTGGCGCCGAGGCTGACTGCCACCGCAAATCCCGCATCCCCACGGGCTGTGGGGCCACGCGAGCGGCTGCCAAAGAGCTTTCCAACGAGGCACGGCTTTCCCTCCTGGCTCTTCGGGCGTGGGAGCTGTCGCCAGAGCTGCGGCCCTACCGGAAAATGCTTCACAGGCTGGCGCGGCGGCGCAACGTGGGCGCCGGTGGTGACGAGTCTGACGGCCGCCGCAAAGCCCGCAGCCCCACGGGCTGTGGGGCCACGCGAGCGGCTGCCAAAGAGCTTTCCAACGAGGCATGGCTTTCCCTCTTGGCTCTTCGGGCGTGGGAGCTGTGGCCAGAGCCGCGGCCCTACCGGAAAATGCTTCGCAGGCTGGCACGGCAGCGCCACGTGGGCGCCGGTGGCGCCAAGGCTGACGGCCGCCGCAAAGCCCGCAGCCCCACGGGCTGTGGGGCCACGCGAGCGGCTGCCAAAGAGCTTTCCAACGACGCACGGCTTTCCCTCCTGGCTCTTCGGGCGTGGGAGCTGTCGCCAGAGCCGCGGCCCTACCGGAAAATGCTTCGCAGGCTGGCGCGGCGGTCCCAAGTGGGCGCCGGTGGCGCCGAGGCTGACGGGCACCGCAAAGCCCGCATCCCCACGGGCTGTGGGGCCACGCGAACGGCTGCCAAAGAGCTTTCCAACGAGGCACGGCTTTCCCTCCTGGCTCTTCGGGCGTGGGAGCTGTGGCCAGAGCCGCGGCCCTACCGGAAACTGCTTCGCAGGCTGGCGCGGCGGCGCCACGTGGGCGCCCGTGGCGACTAGTCTGACGGCCGACGCAAAGCCCGCAGCCCCACGGGCTGTGGGGCCACGCGAGCGGCTGCCAAAGAGCTTTCCAACGAGGCACGGCTTTCCCTCCTGGCTCTTCGGGCGTGGGAGCTGTGGCCAGAGCCGCGGCCCTACCGGAAACCGCTTCGCAGGCTGGCGCGGCGGCGCCACGTGGGCGCCCGTGGCGACGACTCTGACTGCCACCGCAAATCCCGCATCCCCACGGGCTGTGGGGCCACGCGAGCGGCTGCCAAAGAGCTTTCCAACGAGGCACGGCTTTCCCTCCTGGCTCCTCGGGCGTGGGAGCTGTCGGTAGAGACGCGGCCCTACCGGAAAATGCTTCACAGGCTGGCGCGGCGGCGCCACGTGGGCGCCGGTGGCGCCGAGGCTGACGGCCGCCGCAAAGCCCGCAGCCCCACGGGCTGTGGGGCCACGCGAGCAGCTGCCAAAGAGCTTTCCAACGAGGCACGGCTTTCCCACCTGACTCTTCGGGCGTGGGAGCTGTGGCCCGATCCGCGGCAATACCGGAAAATGCTTCGCAGGCTGGCGCGGCGGCCCCAGGTGGGCGCCGGTGGCGCCGAGGCTGACGGCCGCCGCAAAGCCCGCAGGCCCACGGCCTGTGGGGCCACGCGAGCGGCTGCCAAAGAGCTTTCCAACGAGGCATGGCTTTCCCTCCTGGCTCTTCGGGCGTGGGAGCTGTGGCCAGAGCCGCGGCCCTACCCGAAAATGCTTCGCAGGCTTGAGCGGCGGTCCCACGTGGGCGCCGGTGGCGCCGAGGCTGACGGCCGCCACAAAGCCCGCAGCCCCACGGGCTGTGGGGCCACGCGAGCGGCTGCCAAAGAGCTTTCCAACGAGGCACGGCTTTCCCTCCCTGCTCTTCGGGCGTGGGAGCTGTCGCCAGAGCCGCGGCCCTACCGGAAAATGCTTCGCAGGCTGGCGCGGCGGCGCCATGTGGGCTCCGGTGGCACCGAGGCTGACGGTCGCCGCAAAGCCCGCAGCCCCACGGGCTGTGGGGCCACGCGAGCGGCTGCCAAAGAGCTTTCCAACGAGGCACGGCTTTCCCTCCTGGCTCTTTGGGCGTGGGAGCTGTCGCCAGAGCCGCGGCCCTACAGGAAAATGCTTCGCAGGCTGGCGCGGTGGCGCCACGTGGGGGCCGGTGGCGCCGAGGCTGACAGCCACCGCAAAGCCCGCAGCCCCACGGGCTGTGGGGCCACGCGAGCGGCTGCCAAAGAGCTTTCCAACGAGGCACGGCTTTCCCTCCTGGCTCTTCGGGCGTGGGAGCTGTCGCCAGATCCGCGGCCCTACCGGAAAATGCTTCGCAGGCTGGCGCGGCGGCGCCAGGTGGGCGCCGGTGGCGCCGAGGCTGACGGCCGCCACAAAACCCGCAGCCCCACGGGCTGTGGGGCCACGCGAGCGGCTGCCAAAGAGCTTTCCAACGAGGCACGGCTTTCCCTCCTGGCTCTTCGGGCGTGGGAGCTGTCGCCAGAGCCGCGGCCCTACCGGAAAATCCTTCGCAGGCTGGCGCGGCGGCACCACGTGGGCGCCGGTGGCGCCGAGGCTGACGGCCGCCACAAAGCCTGCAGCCCCACGGGCTGTGGGGCCACGTGAGCGGCTGCCAAAGGGCTTTCCAACGAGGCTCGGCTTTCCCTCATGGCTCTTCGGGCGTGGGAGCTGTTGCCAGAGCCGCGGCCCTACCGGAAAATGCTTCGCAGGCTGGCGCAGCGGCGCCACGTGGGCGCCGGTGGCGCCGAGGCTGACGGCCGCCGCTAAGCCTGCAGCCCCACGGGCTGTGGGGCCACGCGAGCGGCTGCCAAAGAGCTTTCCAACAAGGCACAGCTTTCCCTCCTGGCTCTTCGGGCGTGGGAGCTGTCGCCAGAGCCGCGGCCCTACCCGAAAATGCTTCGCAGGCTGGTGCGGCGGCGCCACGTGGGCGCCGGTGGCGCCGAGGCTGACGGCCGCCACAAAGCCTGCAGCCCCACCGGCTGTGGGGCCACGCGAGCGGCTGCCAAAGAGCTTTCCAACGAGGCATGGCTTTCCCTCCTGGCTCTTCGGGCGTGGGAACTGTCGCCAGAGCCGCGGCCCTACCAGAAAATGCTTCGCAGGCTGGCGCGGCGGCGCCACGTGGGCGCCGGTGGCGCCGAGGCTGACGGCTGCCGCAAAGCCCGCAGCCCCACGGGCTTTTGGGCCACGCGAGCGGCTGCCAAAGAGCTTTCCAACGAGGCACGGCTTTCCCTCCTGGCTCTTCGGGCGTGGGAGCTGTCATTAAAGCCGCGGCCCTACCGGAAAATGCTTCGCAGGCTGGCGCGGCGGCGCCACGTGGGCGGCGGTGGCGCCTAGGCTGACAGCCGCCACAAAGCCCGCAGCCCCACGGGGTGTGGGGCCACGCGAGCGGCTGCCAAAGAGCTTTCCAACAAGGCACAGCTTTCCGTCCTGGTTCTTCGGGCGGGGGAGCTGTGGCCAGAGCCGCGGCCCTACCGGAAAATGCTTCGCAGGCTGGCGCGGCGGCGCCACGTGGGCGCCGGTGGCGCTGAGTCTGACGGCCGCCACAAAGCCCGCAGCCCCACGGGATGTGGGGCCACGCGAGCGGCTGCCAAAGAGCTTTCCAACGAGGCACGGCTTTCCCTCCTGGCTCTTCGGGCGTGGGAGCTGTGGCCAGAGCCGCGGCCCTACCGGAAAATGCTTCGCAGGCTGGCGCGGCGGCGCCACGTGGGAGCAGGTAGTGCCGAGGTGACGGCCGCCGCAAAGCCCGCAGCCCCACGGGCCTTTGGGCCACGCAAGCGGCTTCTAAAGACCTTTTCAACGAGGCACGGCTTTCCCTCCTGGCTCTTCGGGCGTGGGAGCTGTCGCCAGAACCGTGGCCCTACTGGAAAATGCTTCGCAGTCTGTCGCGGTGACGCCAGGTGGGCGCCGGTGGCGCCGAGGCTGACGGCCGCCGCGAAGCTTGCAGCCCCACGGGCTTTTGGGCCACGCAAGCGGCTGCCAAAGAGCTTTCCAACGAGGCACGGCTTCCCCTCCTGGTTCTTCGGGTGTGGGAGCTGTCGCCAGAGCCGCGGCCCTACCTGAAAATGCTTCGCAGGCTGGCGCGGTGGCGCCGAGTCTGATGGCCGCCACAAAGCCCGCAGCCCCACGGGCTGTGGGGCCACGCGAGCGGCTGCCAAAGAGCTTTCCAACGAGGCACGGCTTTCCCTCCTGGCTCTTCGGGCGTGGGAGCTGTGGCCAGAGCCGCGGCCCTACCCGAAAATGCTTCGCAGGCTGGCGCGGCAGCGCCACGTGGGCGCCGGTGGCGCCGAGGCTGACGGCCGCCGCAAAGCCCGCAGCCCCACGGGATGTGGGGCCACGCGAGCGGCTGCCAAAGAGCTTTCCAACGAGGCACGGCTTTTCCTCCTAGCTCTTCGGGCGTGGGAGCTGTCGTCAGAGCCGCGGCCCTACCGGAAAATGCTTCGCAGGCTGGCGCGGCGGCGCCAGGTGGGCGCCGGTGGCGCCGAGGCTGACGGCCGCCACAAAGCCCGCAACCCCACGGGCTGTGGGGCCACGCGAGCGGCTGCCAAAGAGCTTTCCACCGAGGCACGGCTTTCCCTCCTGGGTCTTTGGGCGTGGGAGCTGTCGCCAGAGCCGCGGCCCTACCGGAAAATGCTTCGCAGGCTGGCGCGGCGGCGCCACGTGGGCGCCGGTGGCGCCGAGGCTGACGGCCGCCACAAAGCCCGCAGCCCCACGGGCTGTGGGGCCACGCGAGCTGCTGCCAAAGAGCTTTCCAACGAGGCACGGCTTTCCCTCCTGGCTCTTCGGGCGTGGGAGCTGTCGCCAGAGCCGCGGCCCTACCCGAAAATGCTTCGCAGGCTGGCGCGGCGGCGCCAGGTGGGCGCCGGTGGCGCCGAGGCTGACGGCCGCCGCAAAGCCCGCAGCCCCACGGGCTGTGGGGCCACGCGAGCGGCTGCCAAAGAGCTTTCCAACGAGGCATGGCTTTCCCTCCTGGCTCTTCGGGCGTGGGAGCTGTTGCCAGAGCCGCGGCCCTACCCGAAAATGCTTCGCAGGCTGGCGCGGCGGCGCCACGTGGGCGTGGGTGTCGCCGAGGCTGACGGCCGGCGCAAAGCCCGCATCCCCACGGGCTGTGGGGCCACGCGAGCGGCTACCAAAGAGCTTTCCAACGAGGCACGGCTTTCCCTCCTGGCTCTTCAGGCGTGGGAGCTGTCGCCAGAGCCGCGGCCCTACCGGAAAATGCTTCGCAGGCTGGTGCGGCGGCGCCACGTGGGCGCCGGTGGCGCCGACGCTGACGGCCGCCGCAAAGCCCGCAGCCCCACGGGCTGTGGGGCCACGCGAGCGGCTGCCAAAGAGCTTTCCAACGAGGCATGGCTTTCCCTCCTGGCTCTTCGGGCGTGGGAGCTGTCGCCAGTGCCGCGGCCCTACCGGAAAATGCTTCGCAGGCTGGCACGGCGGCGCCACTTGGGCGCCGGTGGCGCCAAGGCTGACGGCCGCCACAAAGCCCGCAGCCCCACGGGCTGTGGGGCCACGCGAGCGGCTGCCAAAGAGCTTTCCAACGAGGCATGGCTTTCCCTCCTGGCTCTTCGGGCGTGGGAGCTGTCGCCAGTGCCGCGGCCCTACCGGAAAATGCTTCGCAGGCTGGCACGGCGGCGCCACTTGGGCGCCGGTGGCGCCAAGGCTGACGGCCGCCACAAAGCCCGCAGCCCCACGGGCTGTGGGGCCACGCGAGCGGCTGCCAAAGAGCTTTCCAACGAGGCACGGCTTTCCCTCCTGGCTCTTCGGGCGTGGGAGCTGTGGCCACAGACGCGGCCCTACCGGAACCTGCTTCGCAGGCTGGCGCGGCGGTCCCAGCTGGGCGCCGGTGGCGCCGAGGCTGACGGCCGCCGCAAAGCCCGCAGCCCCACGGGCTGTGGGGCCATGCGAGCGGCTGCCAAAGAGCTTTCCAACGAGGCACGGCTTTCCCTCCTGGCTCTTCGGGCGTGGGAGCTGTCGCCAGAGCGGCGGCCCTACCGGAAAATTCTTTGCAGGGTGGCGCGGCGGAGCCACGTGGGCGCCGGTGGCACTGAGGCTGACGGCCGCCGCAAAGCCCGCAGCCCCACGGGCTGTGGGGCCACGCGAGCGGCTGCCAAAGAGCTTTCCAACGAGGCACGGCTTTTCCTCCTGGCTCTTCGGGCGTGGAAGCTGTGGACAGAGCCGCGGCCCTACCAGAAAATGCTTCGCAGGCTGGCGCGGCCGTGCCAGGTGGGTGCCGGTGGCGCCGAGGCTGACGGCCGCCGAAAAGCCCGCAGCACCACGGGCTGTGGGGCCACGCGAGCAGCTGCCAAAGAGCTTTCCAACGAGGCACGGCTTTCCCTCCTGGCTCTTCGGGCGTCGGAGCTGTGGACAGAGCCGCGGCCCTACCGGAAAATGCTTCGCGGGCTGGCGCGGCAGCGCCACGTGGGCGCCGGTGGCGCCGAGGCTGACTGCCACCGCAAATCCCGCATCCCCACGGGCTGTGGGGCCACGCGAGCGGCTGCCAAAGAGCTTTCCAACGAGGCACGGCTTTCCCTCCTGGCTCTTCGGGCGTGGGAGCTGTCGCCAGAGCTGCGGCCCTACCGGAAAATGCTTCACAGGCTGGCGCGGCGGCGCAACGTGGGCGCCGGTGGTGACGAGTCTGACGGCCGCCGCAAAGCCCGCAGCCCCACGGGCTGTGGGGCCACGCGAGCGGCTGCCAAAGAGCTTTCCAACGAGGCATGGCTTTCCCTCTTGGCTCTTCGGGCGTGGGAGCTGTGGCCAGAGCCGCGGCCCTACCGGAAAATGCTTCGCAGGCTGGCACGGCAGCGCCACGTGGGCGCCGGTGGCGCCAAGGCTGACGGCCGCCGCAAAGCCCGCAGCCCCACGGGCTGTGGGGCCACGCGAGCGGCTGCCAAAGAGCTTTCCAACGACGCACGGCTTTCCCTCCTGGCTCTTCGGGCGTGGGAGCTGTCGCCAGAGCCGCGGCCCTACCGGAAAATGCTTCGCAGGCTGGCGCGGCGGTCCCAAGTGGGCGCCGGTGGCGCCGAGGCTGACGGGCACCGCAAAGCCCGCATCCCCACGGGCTGTGGGGCCACGCGAACGGCTGCCAAAGAGCTTTCCAACGAGGCACGGCTTTCCCTCCTGGCTCTTCGGGCGTGGGAGCTGTGGCCAGAGCCGCGGCCCTACCGGAAACTGCTTCGCAGGCTGGCGCGGCGGCGCCACGTGGGCGCCCGTGGCGACTAGTCTGACGGCCGACGCAAAGCCCGCAGCCCCACGGGCTGTGGGGCCACGCGAGCGGCTGCCAAAGAGCTTTCCAACGAGGCACGGCTTTCCCTCCTGGCTCTTCGGGCGTGGGAGCTGTGGCCAGAGCCGCGGCCCTACCGGAAACTGCTTCGCAGGCTGGCGCGGCGGCGCCACGTGGGCGCCCGTGGCGACGACTCTGACTGCCACCGCAAATCCCGCATCCCCACGGGCTGTGGGGCCACGCGAGCGGCTGCCAAAGAGCTTTCCAACGAGGCACGGCTTTCCCTCCTGGCTCCTCGGGCGTGGGAGCTGTCGGTAGAGACGCGGCCCTACCGGAAAATGCTTCACAGGCTGGCGCGGCGGCGCCACGTGGGCGCCGGTGGCGCCGAGGCTGACGGCCGCCGCAAAGCCCGCAGCCCCACGGGCTGTGGGGCCACGCGAGCAGCTGCCAAAGAGCTTTCCAACGAGGCACGGCTTTCCCACCTGACTCTTCGGGCGTGGGAGCTGTGGCCCGATCCGCGGCAATACCGGAAAATGCTTCGCAGGCTGGCGCGGCGGCCCCAGGTGGGCGCCGGTGGCGCCGAGGCTGACGGCCGCCGCAAAGCCCGCAGGCCCACGGCCTGTGGGGCCACGCGAGCGGCTGCCAAAGAGCTTTCCAACGAGGCATGGCTTTCCCTCCTGGCTCTTCGGGCGTGGGAGCTGTGGCCAGAGCCGCGGCCCTACCGGAAAATGCTTCGCAGGCTTGAGCGGCGGTCCCACGTGGGCGCCGGTGGCGCCGAGGCTGACGGCCGCCGCAAAGCCCGCAGCCCCACGGGCTGTGGGGCCACGCGAGCGGCTGCCAAAGAGCTTTCCAACGAGGCATGGCTTTCCCTCCCTGCTCTTCGGGCGTGGGAGCTGTCGCCAGAGCCGCGGCCCTACCGGAAAATGCTTCGCAGGCTGGCGCGGCGGCGCCATGTGGGCTCCGGTGGCACCGAGGCTGACGGTCGCCGCAAAGCCCGCAGCCCCACGGGCTGTGGGGCCACGTGAGCGGCTGCCAAAGAGCTTTCCAACGAGGCACGGCTTTCCCTCCTGGCTCTTTGGGCGTGGGAGCTGTCGCCAGAGCCGCGGCCCTACAGGAAAATGCTTCGCAGGCTGGCGCGGTGGCGCCACGTGGGGGCCGGTGGCGCCGAGGCTGACAGCCGCCGCAAAGCCCGCAGCCCCACGGGCTGTGGGGCCACGCGAGCGGCTGCCAAAGAGCTTTCCAACGAGGCACGGCTTTCCCTCCTGGCTCTTCGGGCGTGGGAGCTGTCGCCAGATCCGCGGCCCTACCGGAAAATGCTTCGCAGGCTGGCGCGGCGGCGCCAGGTGGGCGCCGGTGGCGCCGAGGCTGACGGCCGCCACAAAACCCGCAGCCCCACGGGCTGTGGGGCCACGCGAGCGGCTGCCAAAGAGCTTTCCAACGAGGCACGGCTTTCCCTCCTGGCTCTTCGGGCGTGGGAGCTGTCGCCAGAGCCGCGGCCCTACCGGAAAATCCTTCGCAGGCTGGCGCGGCGGCACCACGTGGGCGCCGGTGGCGCCGAGGCTGACGGCCGCCACAAAGCCTGCAGCCCCACGGGCTGTGGGGCCACGTGAGCGGCTGCCAAAGGGCTTTCCAACGAGGCTCGGCTTTCCCTCATGGCTCTTCGGGCGTGGGAGCTGTTGCCAGAGCCGCGGCCCTACCGGAAAATGCTTCGCAGGCTGGCGCAGCGGCGCCACGTGGGCGCCGGTGGCGCCGAGGCTGACGGCCGCCGCTAAGCCTGCAGCCCCACGGGCTGTGGGGCCACGCGAGCGGCTGCCAAAGAGCTTTCCAACAAGGCACAGCTTTCCCTCCTGGCTCTTCGGGCGTGGGAGCTGTCGCCAGAGCCGCGGCCCTACCCGAAAATGCTTCGCAGGCTGGTGCGGCGGCGCCACGTGGGCGCCGGTGGCGCCGAGGCTGACGGCCGCCACAAAGCCTGCAGCCCCACCGGCTGTGGGGCCACGCGAGCGGCTGCCAAAGAGCTTTCCAACGAGGCACGGCTTTCCCTCCTGGCTCTTCGGGCGTGGGAACTGTCGCCAGAGCCGCGGCCCTACCAGAAAATGCTTCGCAGGCTGGCGCGGCGGCGCCACGTGGGCGCCGGTGGCGCCGAGGCTGACGGCTGCCGCAAAGCCCGCAGCCCCACGGGCTTTTGGGCCACGCGAGCGGCTGCCAAAGATCTTTCCAACGAGGCACGGCTTTCCCTCCTGGCTCTTCGGGCGTGGGAGCTGTCATTAAAGCCGCGGCCCTACCGGAAAATGCTTCGCAGGCTGGCGCGGCGGCGCCACGTGGGCGCCGGTGGCGCCTAGGCTGACAGCCGCCACAAAGCCCGCAGCCCCACGGGGTGTGGGGCCACGCGAGCGGCTGCCAAAGAGCTTTCCAACAAGGCACAGCTTTCCGTCCTGGTTCTTCGGGCGGGGGAGCTGTGGCCAGAGCCGCGGCCCTACCGGAAAATGCTTCGCAGGCTGGCGCGGCGGCGCCACGTGGGCGCCGGTGGCGCTGAGTCTGACGGCCGCCACAAAGCCCGCAGCCCCACGGGATGTGGGGCCACGCGAGCGGCTGCCAAAGAGCTTTCCAACGAGGCACGGCTTTCCCTCCTGGCTCTTCGGGCGTGGGAGCTGTGGCCAGAGCCGCGGCCCTACCGGAAAATGCTTCGCAGGCTGGCGCGGCGGCGCCACGTGGGAGCAGGTAGTGCCGAGGTGACGGCCGCCGCAAAGCCCGCAGCCCCACGGGCCTTTGGGCCACGCAAGCGGCTTCTAAAGACCTTTCCAACGAGGCACGGCTTTCCCTCCTGGCTCTTCGGGCGTGGGAGCTGTCGCCAGAACCGTGGCCCTACTGGAAAATGCTTCGCAGGCTGGCGCGGCGGCACCACGTGGGCGCCGGTGGCGCCGAGGCTGACGGCCGCCGCAAAGCCCGCAGCCCAACGGGCTGTGGGGCCACGCGAGCGGCTGCCAAAGAGCTTTCCAACAAGGCACAGCTTTCCCTCCTGGCTCTTCGGGCGTGGGAGCTGTCGCCAGAGCCGCGGCCCTACCCGAAAATGCTTCGCAGTCTGTCGCGGTGACGCCAGGTGGGCGCCGGTGGCGCCGAGGCTGACGGCCGCCGCGAAGCTTGCAGCCCCACGGGCTTTTGGGCCACGCAAGCGGCTGCCAAAGAGCTTTCCAACGAGGCACGGCTTCCCCTCCTGGTTCTTCGGGTGTGGGAGCTGTCGCCAGAGCCGCGGCCCTACCTGAAAATGCTTCGCAGGCTGGCGCGGTGGCGCCGAGTCTGATGGCCGCCACAAAGCCCGCAGCCCCACGGGCTGTGGGGCCACGCGAGCGGCTGCCAAAGAGCTTTCCAACGAGGCACGGCTTTCCCTCCTGGCTCTTCGGGCGTGGGAGCTGTGGCCAGAGCCGCGGCCCTACCCGAAAATGCTTCGCAGGCTGGCGCGGCAGCGCCACGTGGGCGCCGGTGGCGCCGAGGCTGACGGCCGCCGCAAAGCCCGCAGCCCCACGGGATGTGGGGCCACGCGAGCGGCTGCCAAAGAGCTTTCCAACGAGGCACGGCTTTTCCTCCTGGCTCTTCGGGCGTGGGAGCTGTCGTCAGAGCCGCGGCCCTACCGGAAAATGCTTCGCAGGCTGGCGCGGCGGCGCCAGGTGGGCGCCGGTGGCGCCGAGGCTGACGGCCGCCACAAAGCCCGCAACCCCACGGGCTGTGGGGCCACGCGAGCGGCTGCCAAAGAGCTTTCCACCGAGGCACGGCTTTCCCTCCTGGGTCTTTGGGCGTGGGAGCTGTCGCCAGAGCCGCGGCCCTACCGGAAAATGCTTCGCAGGCTGGCGCGGCGGCGCCACGTGGGCGCCGGTGGCGCCGAGGCTGACGGCCGCCACAAAGCCCGCAGCCCCACGGGCTGTGGGGCCACGCGAGCTGCTGCCAAAGAGCTTTCCAACGAGGCACGGCTTTCCCTCCTGGCTCTTCGGGCGTGGGAGCTGTCGCCAGAGCCGCGGCCCTACCCGAAAATGCTTCGCAGGCTGGCGCGGCGGCGCCAGGTGGGCGCCGGTGGCGCCGAGGCTGACGGCCGCCGCAAAGCCCGCAGCCCCACGGGCTGTGGGGCCACGCGAGCGGCTGCCAAAGAGCTTTCCAACGAGGCATGGCTTTCCCTCCTGGCTCTTCGGGCGTGGGAGCTGTTGCCAGAGCCGCGGCCCTACCCGAAAATGCTTCGCAGGCTGGCGCGGCGGCGCCACGTGGGCGTGGGTGTCGCCGAGGCTGACGGCCGGCGCAAAGCCCGCAGCCCCAAGGGCGGTGGAGCGACGCGAGAGGCTGCCAAAGAGCTTTCCAACGAGGCATGGCTTTCCCTCCTGGCTCTTCGGGCGTGGGAGCTGTCGCCAGAGCCGCGGCCCTACCCGAAAATGCTTCGCAGGCTGGCACGGCGGCGCCAGGTTGGAGCCGGTGGCGCCGAGGCTGACGGCCGCTGCAAAGCCCGCAGCCCCACGGGCTGTGGGGCCAAGCGAGCGGCTGCCAAAGAGCTTTCCAACGAGGCACGGCTTTCCCTCCTGGCTCGTCGGGCGTGGGAGCTGTCGGTAGAGACGCGGCCCTACCGGAAAATGCTTCACAGGCTGGCACGGCGGCGCCACGTGGGCGCCGGTGGCGCCGAGGCTGACGGCCGCCGCAAAGCCCGCAGCCCCACGGGCTGTGGGGCCACGCGAGCGGCTGCCAAAGAGCTTTCCAACGAGGCACGGCTTTCCCACCTGGCTCTTCGGGCGTGGGAGCTGTGGCCCGATCCGCGGCAATACCGGAAAATGCTTCGCAGGCTGGCGCGGCGGCCCCAGGTGGGCGCCGGTGGCGCCGAGGCTGACGGCCGCCGCAAAGCCCGCAGCCCCACGGGCTGTGGGGCCACGCGAGCGGCTGCCAAAGAGCTTTCCAATGAGGCACAGCTTTCCCTCCTGGCTCTTCGGGCGTGGGAGCTGTGGCCAGAGCCGCGGCCCTACCCGAAAATGCTTCGCAGGCTGGCGCGGCGGCGCCACGAGGGCGCCGGTGGCGCCGAGGCTGACGGCTGCCGCAAAGCCCGCAGCCCCACGGGCTGTGGGGCCACGCGAGCGGCTGCCAAAGAGCTTTCCAACGAGGCACGGCTTTCCCTCCTGGCTCTTCGAGCGTGGGAGCTGTCGCCAGAGCCGCGGCCCTACCGGAAAATGCTTCGCAGGCTGGTGCGGTGGCCCCAGGTAGGCGCCGGTGGCGCCGAGGCTGACGGCCGCCGCAAAGCCCGCAGCCCCACGGGCTGTGGGGCCACGCGAGCGGCTGCCAAAGAGCTTTCCAATGAGGCACAGCTTTCCCTCCTGGCTCTTCGGGCGTGGGAGCTGTCGCCAGAGCCGCGGCCCTACCCGAAAATGCTTCACAGGCTGGCGCGGCGGCGCCACGTGGGCGCCGGTGGCGCCGAGGCTGACGGCTGCCGCAAAGCCCGCAGCGCCACGAGATATGGGGCCACGCGAGCGGCTGCCAAAGAGCTTTCCAACGAGGCACGGCTTTCCCTCCTGTGTCTATGGGCGTGGGAGCTGTCGCCAGAGACGCGGCCCTACCAGAAAATGCTTCGCAGGCTGGCGCGGCGGTCCGAGGTAGGCGCCGGTGGCGCCGAGGCTGACGGCCGCCGCAAAGCCCGCAGCCCCACGGGCTGTGGGGCCACGTGAGCGGCTGCCAAAGAGCTTTCCAACGAGGCATGGCTTTCCCTCCTGGGTCTATGGGCGTGGGAGCTGTCGCCAGAGCCGCGGCCCTACCCGAAAATGCTTCGCAGGCTGGCGCGGCGGACCCAGGTGGGCGCCGGTGGCGCCGAGGCTGACGGCCGCCGCAAAGCCCGCAGCCCCACGGGCTGTGGGGCCACGCGAGCGGCTGCCAAAGAGCTTTCCAACGACGCACGGCTTTCCCTCCTGGCTCTTCGGGCGTGGGAGCTGTCGCCAGAGCCGTGGCCCTACCGGAAAATGCTTCGCAGGCTGGCTCGGCGGCGCCACGTGGACGCCGGTGGCGCCAAGGCTGACGGCCGCCGCAAAGCCCGCAGCCCCACGGGCTGTGGGGACACGCGAGCGGCTGCCAAAGAGCTTTCCAACGAGGCACGGCTTTCCCTCCTGGCTCTTCGGGCGTGGGAGCTGTCGCCAGAGCCGCGGCCCTACCAGAAAATGCTTCGCAGGCTGGCGCGGCGGCCCCAGGTAGGCGCCGGTGGCGCCGAGGCTGACGGCTGCCGCAAAGCCCGCAGCCCCACGGGCTGTGGGGCCACGCGAGCGTCTGCCAAAGAGCTTTCTAACGAGGCACGGCTTTCCCTCCTGTGTCTATGGGCGTGGGAGCTGTCGCCAGAGTCGTGGCCCTACCCGAAAATGCTTCGCAGGCTGGCGCGGCGGCGCCAGGTGGGCGCCGGTGGCGCTGAGGCTGACGGCCAGCACAAAGCCCGCAGCCCCACGGGCTGTGGGGCCACGCGAGCGGCTGCCAAAGAGCTTTCCAACGAGGCACGGCTTTCCCTCCTGGCTGTTCAGGCGTGGGAGCTGTCGCCAGAATCGCGGCCCTACCGGAAAATGCTTCGCAGGCTGGCGCGGCGACCCCAGGTAGGCGCCGGTGGCGCCGAGGCTGACGGCCGCCGCAAAGCCCGCAGCCCCACGGGCTGTGGGGCCACGCGAGCGGCTGCCAAAGAGCTTTCCAACGAGGCACGGCTTTCCCTCCTGGGTCTATGAGCGTGGGAGCTGTCGCCAGAGCCGCGGCCCTACCCGAAAATGCTTCGCAGGCTGGCGCGGCGGCGCCACGTGGGCGCCGGTGGCGCCGAGGCTCACGGCCGCCGCAAAGCCCGCAGCCCCACGGGCTGTGGGGCCACGCGAGCGGCTGCCAAAGAGCTTTCCAACGACGCACGGCTTTCCCTCCTGGCTCTTCGGGCGTGGGAGCTGTCGCCAGAGCCGCGGCCCTACCGGAAAATGCTTCGCAGGCTGGCTCGGCGGCGCCACGTGGACGCCGGTGGCGCCAAGGCTGACGGCCGCCGCAAAGCCCGCAGCCCCACGGGCTGTGGGGACACGCGAGCGGCTGCCAAAGAGCTTTCCAACGAGGCACGGCTTTCCCTCCTGGCTCTTCGGGCGTGGGAGCTGTCGCCAGAGCCGCGGCCCTACCTGAAAATGCTTCGCAGGCTGGCGCGGCGACGCCACATGGGCGCCGGTGGCGCCGAGGCTGACGGCCACCGCAAAGCCCGCAGCCCCACGGGCTGTGGGGCCACGCGAGCGGCTGCCAAAGAGCTTTCCATCGAGGCACAGCTTTCGCTCCTGGCTCTTCTTGCGTGGGAGCTGTGGCAAGAGCCGCGGCCCTACCGGAAAATGCTTCGCAGGCTGGCGCGACGGCACCAGGTGGGCGCCAGTGGTGCCGAGGCTGACGGCCGCCGCAAAGCCCGCAGCCCCACAGGCTGTTTGGCCACGCGAGCGGCTGCTTAAGAGCTTTCCAATGAGGCACGGCTTTCCCTCCTAGGCCTTCGGACGTGGGAGCTGTGGCTAGAGCCGCGGCCCTACCGGAAAATGCTTCGCAGGCTGGCGCGGCGGCGCCAGGTGGGCGCCGGTGGTGCCGAGGCTGACAGCCGCCGCAAAGCCCGCAGCCCCACAGGCTGTTTGGCCACGCGAGCAGCTGCCAAAGAGCTTTCCAACGAGGCACGGCTTTCCCTCCTGGCTCTTCGGGCATGGGAGCTGTGGCCAGAGCCGCGGCCCTACCGCAAAATGGTTTGGAGGCTGTCGCGGCGGCACCACCTCGGGCTGCGGGCTTTCCTGCTGCCTTCAGAGTCTCACAGCCACCCTTTCCCACTTGGCACGACGCCAGCCTCTAGCATTTCTATTATTCAGTCAAGACAGTGTACGACTTAACATTATACAGAGCGCTACACATCAATACATGCTCAAATTAAGCATAGCCAATGGAAAAATTGGGAATACAGTGCCATCGCGTGTTACCAAGTGCCACATCTCATTGAAGTCCGTGACGGAGCGATACAACGTTAAGCGTAACACAGTACTGGGCCGTGCCAGGCAATACGCCGTCACAGAATCACCAATAGAGAAATTCACAACGGAGTGCAGTCTTACGACAGCATCTCTAAAGGCACCGTTAAGCCAGTGACAGGCGGTACAACGTCACACGTTACAGTATACAGGGCAGTACAACCCGATTCGCAGACAAATAAATTAGCGCAAATTACAAGACTCCCAATACAGTACAGTACAATGCCAGACAGTCTCAGCTGTCGATCAAGACAATGCCAGGGCAACGCAGTGCAAGACATAACGTTATACAGGTCAGTACAAGGCAATACGCAGTCAAATGAAGAACAGTGAACTACAATACCCAAAACACACTGCAGTACAATGGCAAACAATCCCACATGTCAGTCGAGACAATGACAACGCGAGACAGAACACCGTGCAGGGCAGCACGAGGCAGTACACAGTCAAATAAAGAACAGCTGACCAGAGAACCCGCACTACACTGCCGTACGATCTCAAAGCGTCTCGGATGGCAGTCAAGGCAATTACAGGGCCATACAAAGCACTACGTCGCAGTACACAAGGCAGTACAAGGCAATACTCAGTC
This sequence comes from Chroicocephalus ridibundus, assembly GCF_963924245.1. Lineage (NCBI taxonomy): Eukaryota > Metazoa > Chordata > Aves > Charadriiformes > Laridae > Chroicocephalus > Chroicocephalus ridibundus. The sequence continues at coordinate 1,527 of NW_026961375.1, read as the reverse complement.
AAATAAATAACAGACAGTCAAAAAATTCACAGTGCAGTGAATTCACATGGGTCAGATGGCAACCAAAAGAAGGACAGGGCAATACAAGGCGAGAGGTAACCCAACACGGGGCCGGACAAGGCAATATGCAGTTGTGGCGGGTGGAGCGATTCACTTCAGTCCTGAGAGAAGTAGAGAAACATTTAGAAACATCAACACAGTGTTTCGACAAAGGCAGCAGTGAACGTAACATCCCTTTACCAGGTTCCGCGGCCACGTACCCCAGATAATTTATTGCACAGGGGCCAGGGTCAGACGAGCTGTTAGGGAGACCCTCCCGTTGAGCCACAACCCCCTTGCTTTCTAAACTCCTTCTTGACGAGCAGTCTAAGTGCGGCTGGATCCAATTCCTAGCCCTGGACTTGGGCAACGGTTCACCTCTAAAGGATTGTATCCGCGCCATCAACCCTTTATATCACTGAGCTAAGGCTACGAGGTTTAGCGTGGTATTAGTCACTTACCGAGACTCTGTTGCGGCAAGGGATCTCTCAGCCTTGAGGAGCAGAACCTGAAGCAAGCGTCCCCGCTCAAGGGCACATCCTGGTGCTATGACAGACTATGACAGGCAATACTATGACAGGGCAATACAACGCAAGACGTAACTTTACACAGGGCAGTACAAGGCCAATACACAGTGAAATAGGGAACGACCGATCACAAAATTGATGCACGGTCAAATAGAGTACAACAGCCTAAGAAGCCCTCAATACAGTGCCTGTCAACGCCAGAATACATCAGATGGCTCGCGGCACGGTGAGAGGGCAATACGACGCAAGACTTAGGAAAATACAGGGCAGTACAAAGCAATACGTAGTCAAATATAGAACAGCCGATCAAAAACACCCTCAGTTCGGTGCGGTACAACCCCAGAGAGTGTAAAAGGACAGTTAAGACTATTTCATGGCAACACAACGCCCAATGTAACACAATACAGGTTGCTACAACGCAATACAGAATAATATAGGAAACAACCGATCAAAACGCCACAATACGGTGCAGTACGATCCCACACGGTCTCGGGTGGCAGTCAAAACAACTATAGGGCGACACGATCCAAGATGCAACATTACACGACAGAGCAGAACGGAAGACGCAGTCAACTAAATACCAACCGATTAGAAGAACCGCAGTACAGTGCGGGAGAAAACAAAAATAAGTGGAGATGCCAGTCAAGACAATGACAGAGCAATACAAGGCAAGAAATAACGCAATACAGGGCAGTACAGTGAAATACACGGTCAAATAAATAACTGATTAAGTATCCCGCAATACCGTGCGATGCAATGCCAAAACGTGTGAGACAGCAGTCGAGGCAGTGACAGAGCTATACAATGGAAGACATAACGCAGGGCTGTACAACACCGAAACGTATCAGATGGCACTCAGAACAACAACATGGCGATACAACGCAAGCCGCAACACAATACAAGGTGGTAACAAGGCAATACACGGTCAAACACAGAACAACGAATAAAACCTGCACAATAC